>NC_134690.1:166632777-166725894 GCF_050947455.1 Rhinoderma darwinii | reverse complement strand
GCTTTGACAAGCCCTCCAAAAATTGACCCTTTTTATGGCAGATGCCTGCCGGGGTTCATCCATACATGGATGTAAAAGCAACAAGCAATGGCTTTTCACAAGCCCTCCAAAAATTGACCCTTTTTATTGGCAGATGCCTGCCGAGGTTCTTCCATACATGGATGTAAAAGCAACAAGCAATGGCTTTTCACAAGCCCTCCAAAAATTGACCCTTTTTATTGGCAGATGCCTGCCGGGGTTCTTCCATACATTGATGTAAAAGCAACAAGCAATGGCTTTTGACAAGCCCTCCAAAAATTGACCCTTTTTATTGGCAGATGCCTGCCGGGGTTCTTCCATACATGGATGTAAAAGCATTAAAGCAACAAGCAATGGCTTTTCACAAGCCCTCCAAAAATTGACCCTTTTTATTGGCAGATGCCTGCCGGGGTTCTTCCATACATGGATGTAATAGCATTAAAGCAACAAGCAATGGCTTTTCACAAGCCCTCCAAAAATTGACCCTTTTTATTGGCAGATGCCTGCCGGGGTTCTTCCATACATGGATGTAAAAGCATTAAAGCAACAAGCAATGGCTTTTCACAAGCCCTCCAAAAATTGACCCTTTTTATTGGCAGATGCCTGCCGGGGTTCTTCCATACATGGATGTAAAAGCATTAAAGCAACAAGCAATGGCTTTTCACAAGCCCTCCAAAAATTGACCCTTTTTATTGGCAGATGCCTGCCGGGGTTCTTCCATACATTGATGTAAAAGCATTAAAGCAACAAGCAATGGCTTTTCACAAGCCCTCCAAAAATTGACCCTTTTTATTGGCAGATGCCTGCCGGGGTTCTTCCATACATGGATGTAAAAGCATTAAAGCAACAAGCAATGGCTTTTCACAAGCCCTCCAAAAATTGACCCTTTTTATTGGCAGATGCCTGCCGGGGTTCTTCCATACATGGATGTAAAAGCAACAAGCAATGGCTTTTCACAAGCCCTCCAAAAATTGACCCTTTTTATTGGCAAGGGTGAGTAGTAGCAGCACATTAAAAGACACTGGACGACAGTCACAGGACAAAGCCCTGTGGTGGGGCAGGCCTGCTTGTAGCAGACGGGCGGCAGTGGAGGTTTATTGGTGGTAGTAGTCGAGGTAGCCAACACAGACAGCAAGGGTGCAAGCAGTAGTAGCAGTAGTAGCAGCACATTAAAAAAAGAGACTGGACAGTCAGAGGAGGACAAAGCCCTGTGGTGGGGCAGGCCTCAGGCCTGCTTGTAGCAGACGGGCGGCAGTGGAGGTGTATTGGTGGTAGTAGTCGAGGTAGCCAACACAGACAGCAAGGGTGCAAGCAGTAGTAGCAGTAGTAGCAGCACATTAAAAAAAGAGACTGGACAGTCAGAGGAGGGCAAAGCCCTGTGGTGGGGCAGGCCTCAGGCCTGCTTGTAGCAGACGGCAGTGGAGGTGTATTGGTGGTAGTAGAGGTAGACTAGCCAACACAGACAGCAAGGGTGGTAGGACTGGTAGTAGCAGCAGCACATTAAAAAAAGAGACTGGACGACAGTCACAGGACATAGCCCTGTGGTGGGGTAGGCCTGCTTGTAGCAGACGGGCGGCAGTGTAGGTGTATTGGTGGTATTAGAGGTAGCCAACACAGACAGCAAGGGTGCAAGCAGTAGTAGCAGTAGTAGCAGCACATTAAAAAAAAGAGAGACTGGACAGTCACAGGAGGACAAAGCCCTGTGGTGGGGCAGGCCTCAGGCCTGCTTGTAGCAGACGGGCGGCAGTGGAGGTGTATTGGTGGTAGACTGGTAGTAGCCGAGGTAGCCAACACAGACAGCAAGGGTGCAAGCAGTAGTAGCAGTAGTAGCAGCACATTAAAAAAAGAGACTGGACAGTCAGAGGAGGGCAAAGCCCTGTGGTGGGGCAGGCCTCAGGCCTGCTTGTAGCAGACGGGCGGCAGTGGAGGTGTATTGGTGGTAGTAGTCGAGGTAGCCAACACAGACAGCAAGGGTGCAAGCAGTAGTAGCAGTAGTAGCAGCACATTAAAAAAAGAGACTGGACAGTCAGAGGAGGGCAAAGCCCTGTGGTGGGGCAGGCCTCAGGCCTGCTTGTAGCAGACGGGCGGCAGTGGAGGTGTATTGGTGGTAGTAGTCGAGGTAGCCAACACAGACAGCAAGGGTGCAAGCAGTAGTAGCAGTAGTAGCAGCACATTAAAAAAAGAGACTGGACAGTCAGAGGAGGGCAAAGCCCTGTGGTGGGGCAGGCCTCAGGCCTGCTTGTAGCAGACGGGCGGCAGTGGAGGTGTATTGGTGGTAGTAGTCGAGGTAGCCAACACAGACAGCAAGGGTGCAAGCAGTAGTAGCAGTAGTAGCAGCACATTAAAAAAAGAGACTGGACAGTCAGAGGAGGACAAAGCCCTGTGGTGGGGCAGGCCTCAGGCCTGCTTGTAGCAGACGGGCGGCAGTGGAGGTGTATTGGTGGTAGTAGTCGAGGTAGCCAACACAGACAGCAAGGGTGCAAGCAGTAGTAGCAGTAGTAGCAGCACATTAAAAAAAGAGACTGGACAGTCAGAGGAGGGCAAAGCCCTGTGGTGGGGCAGGCCTCAGGCCTGCTTGTAGCAGACGGCAGTGGAGGTGTATTGGTGGTAGTAGAGGTAGACTAGCCAACACAGACAGCAAGGGTGGTAGGACTGGTAGTAGCAGCAGCACATTAAAAAAAGAGACTGGACGACAGTCACAGGACATAGCCCTGTGGTGGGGTAGGCCTGCTTGTAGCAGACGGGCGGCAGTGTAGGTGTATTGGTGGTATTAGAGGTAGCCAACACAGACAGCAAGGGTGCAAGCAGTAGTAGCAGTAGTAGCAGCACATTAAAAAAAAGAGAGACTGGACAGTCACAGGAGGACAAAGCCCTGTGGTGGGGCAGGCCTCAGGCCTGCTTGTAGCAGACGGGCGGCAGTGGAGGTGTATTGGTGGTAGTAGTCGAGGTAGCCAACACAGACAGCAAGGGTGCAAGCAGTAGTAGCAGTAGTAGCAGCACATTAAAAAAAGAGACTGGACAGTCACAGGAGGACAAAGCCCTGTAGTGGGGCAGGCCTCAGGCCTGCTTGTAGCAGATGGCAGTGTAGGTGTATTGGTGGTAGTAGAGGTACTAGCCAACACAGACAGCAAGGGTGCAAGCAGTAGTAGCAGTAGTAGCAGCACATTAAAAAAAGAGACTGGAGAGTCACAGGACAAAGCCCTCTGGTGGGGCAGGCCTGCTTGTAGCAGACGGCACTGGGGTGGATTGGTGGTAGAAGTAGTAGCAGCTGCAGCACCAACAGCGGCACATTAAAAAAAGAGTGGACAGGACAGAATCCCATAGTAGCAGGCGGCAGTAGCAGGCGGCAGCAGCAGCAGCAATGTAAGATCTAATCAGTGGCATCAGGCACAGGGGTTTTAAAATCCTCACCGATCCACGCTTGATTCATTTTCAGAAACGTGAGATTTTCCAAGCTGTTGGCGGACAATCTTGTTCGCTTAGGGGTGACGAAGCCCCCTGCTGCGCTGAATACCCTCTCTGACGCTACACTGGAGGGTGGACAAGACAGTACACCCATGGCAAACTGGGCCAGTTCTTGCCAATGATCCAATCTGCTGACCCAGAAGTCCATGGGGTCTGGGATCAGCATTTCTGACGGAGAAAGGGCACAGTCCAAGTACGAGTGAACCTGGTTGTTTAGGTGCTGCACCTGGAGATGGTGAACATCCCTTTGGTGACTAGTGCTACGATGTGTGTCAGGTCGGGGTATTGGATGTAAAAATGTTGTCATCATATTTTCCAAACTGAATTGGCTGCTGCTGCTGCTGCTGCTGCCGCTGCTGCCACGGCTGCCGCCTATTGCAGAGGTAGCTCTGCCAGAGGCGGTGGAACGATGAGACAGTGGGGAGCGGAGAGTGGCCCCCCGGTCAGACATGCTTGCAGCGGGTGTCTGCCGTTTGAAAGCCATGACAAGCTGGCTGCATAGCTTCTCTCTATAATAAGCCAATTTTGCCTCCCTCTCGGAAGGCGCAAAAAACTCCCCCATTCTGGCTTTATACCGAGGGTCTAAAAGTGTGGCTATCCAGTAGTCATCTCTTTGCTTCATGCTAACAATACGACAGTCAGCGCGCAAGTAACGAAGCATACAGCTCGCCATCCTGGCCAGCGTTTCAGAGGGCCCGGTTGGTTCCATCTCCGCCCCATACTGCCATGGTTGTCCATCATCAAGGTCGTCGTCAGACTCGTCATCACCACCATCACTGTCATGTTGTGCGGCTGCCTCGTCCCCTATCCCTTCCTGTGATTCCATCTCCAAATCCAGCTCCTCTTCAGGTCCTGTTTCCTCATCCTCCTCCTCCTCCTCAACATCCATAGCCAGATGTGATCCTTCCTCCATCCTTTGCTGAATCATCGCTGTGAGCGTTTGCTCCATAATGAATATCAGCGGCATAACATCGTTCATTCCGCTAGCGTCACGGCTCACAAATCGTGTGGCCTCTTCAAAGGGCCTCAAAACGCGACATGCGTCTCTAACCAGCTGCCAGTGCCTGAGCTCGAAATTACACTGGCTCCAAACGCTGCCCGTCTGCTGCATCAGGAAATCATTCACGGCTTTCCGCTGTTCGTACAGACGGTCCAACATGTGCAGGGTGGAATTCCATCGTGTTGGAACGTCGCAAATCAGGCTGTGTTCTGGGAGATTGTTTTGACGCTGCAAGTCCAGGAGGGCGTGCTTAAATGCATACGAACGTCTAAAGCGAACGCAAACCCTCCTGGACATGGCCAGCACACCCTTCAAACCAACATATGACTTTAAGAAGCGTGTTATGACCAGATTGATCACATGTGCCATGCAAGGAGCGTGTGTCAGGTGACCTAGACGCAGTGCAGCCACAACGTTCTTGCCGTTATCAGAGACAACATTGCCCAGTGTGAGTTTCAGAGGAGACAGCCAGCGTGCGATTTCCTCCTTGATGCACAGCAGCAGCTCCTGCCCTGTGTGGCTTTTCTCGCCCAGGCTCAGCAGGTGTAAGACAGCGTTGTGGCGCTTCACCTTGCACCTATGAAAAGAGGAGGGAGGAGGAGTGGAAGATACGCTGTGTCCTGTCGGGGACGGGAAGACCTCCAAGGAGGAAGGCAAGGAGGAGGAGGAGGAGTAGGAGGAGAAGGATGGTAGGCGCCTGGTGTCCGGAGTTGAACTAGAAACATACAAGCGTGGAGGTGGTAATGCCTGGCATTGCTGCGGTGGTGCATCGGACTGCAAAATATTGACCCAGTGGGCCGTGAAAGACATGTACTGTCCCTGCCCATAGTTGCTGCTCCACGTGTCGACGGTGGCATGTACCCTGCTGCACACGGATAATTGCAAGGACTTGGACACCTTTTCCTCCACATGCTTGTGCAAGGCAGGGACAGCTGTTTTGGAGAAGTAATGTCGGCTAGGTATTCGCCACCTAGGCTGAGCGCACGCCATCAATTGCTTGAAGCCGGCGGAGTCGACCAGGTGGTATGGCAGCGACTGCACCACCAACAACTTTGCCAGGTGTGAATTAAGCCGCACGACAAGTGGATGACTGGGTATATATTGTTGCTTATTGGACAACGATTCCGTAATGGATAACTGACGGGACATAGGAGGAGCACTAGATGACAGTGATGATGATGATGACAACGACATGGTGGATAAGGCCTGGCTACTACTTAGATGACAGGGACTCGGAGCAGCAGCAGCAGCGGAAGAGGGGTCTTCATTAGATGTACATGATGGTGGGGCATGTTGATTGTCCCACATGGCCTTGTGATGCCGTTCCATGTGTTTACGTAGAGCAGTAGTTCCTACATTGCTGCCCTGCCCACGCCTTACTTTCTGCTTGCAGATACGGCACTGTGCCATGTTTTCCTCCTCTGGGAAGGTACAGAAAAATTGCCACACGGCAGAGTACCGTAAAGAGGTAGTACCACGTCCACCACCACCACCACCACCACAACCACCCGAGCTTGCCCCTTGTCTGGCAGGCTTTTTTCGGGAACCTACACCAGCATCTGTGTCGCCGTCACCGGCTCCTGAGCTGACCCTACCGCTGCAACGTTTTGCAGATTGACTTCTGCCCCTACCTCGGCTTGGCTGTTTATCACATCCAGTGCCGCCACTACTACCCTCCTCCTCTGACGCCGTCATCACCTCGTCACCTGGTTCCCACGTCCTGTCTAAAACAACATCATCATCATAGCCTTCCTCATCATCCCCGCCACTTCTGTCACTGTGTTGTGAATGTGATGTGACATCATGGCGGGCTCCATGCCCCCCCTCATTACTGCGTCTGCCACCACGGCTACCACCACCAACACCCCCACTACCGCAGCTATGCGTCTCGGTCACCGCTTCCACCTCCACCACCGCCGCAACACACTCCGTTGGCTGACTCGCGGAAAACAAATCATCATCATCACTATGTTGTTCAGTATCTTCCTTCGCACCCGAGGAGATGTCTCTTAGGACTCTCAGGAAAGATGGCTTCCCGCTAGGAAGGGGGAGCGAAGACATAGATGATGGAATGGAAACGCTAGAAATACCTATATTACTACTGTCACCGTGCCAAGGAACTGTAGAGGATCTGGAATCCAACGAAACCTGGCTTGAAGCCAGATCGTCAGAGTCTTCCTGCTGAGATGACCGCGAGCCAGCCAACCAGTCCACAATGGCCGTATTGTCTAAAGTAACCCGCCCACCGGAGGAGATGGACAAGTCTGGCTTGCTGATACTACTACTAGCAGGCACATGGCAGCTGCTACTAGTGGAACTGGGCACATGTCTTGTGCCACAAATGCTGCTACTGGGTCTGGCACCAACAGATCCAACATTTGGACTGGAAGAGGAGACGGCATGGGTGTTTCTTCCTCTACCCCGTCCTTTCACAACCTTTTTTTTCCCAGACATTTCAGAGCCCCTTTTAAAAGCGTATTCACACACGGACACTGGCTTGGCAAATGGCAATGAATGAGAATTTCAATCAGCCTCGCTGCAGTGCACTCAGGGAATGCTGGGCCTTGTAGTACTACTAGGCTGCCTGTATGGCAAGTTGGATTGTTATTCCAGGGATGAGCCCCTTTTAAAAGCGTATTCACACACGGACACTGGCTTGGCAAATGGCAATGAATGAGAATTTCAATCAGCCTCGCTGCAGTGCACTCAGGGAATGCTGGGCCTTGTAGTACTACTAGGCTGCCTGTATGGCAAGTTGGATTGTTATTCCAGGGATGAGCCCCTTTTAAAAGCGTATTCACACACGGACACTGGCTTGGCAAATGGCAATGAATGAGAATTTCAATCAGCCTCGCTGCAGTGCACTCAGGGAATGCTGGGCCTTGTAGTACTACTAGGCTGCCTGTATGGCAAGTTGGATTGTTATTCCAGGGATGAGCCCCTTTTAAAAGCGTATTCACACACGGACACTGGCTTGGCAAATGGCAATGAATGAGAATTTCAATCAGCCTCGCTGCAGTGCACTCAGGGAATGCTGGGCCTTGTAGTACTACTAGGCTGCCTGTATGGCAAGTTGGATTGTTATTCCAGGGATGAGCCCCTTTTAAAAGCGTATTCACACACGGACACTGGCTTGGCAAATGGCAATGAATGAGAATTTCAATCAGCCTCGCTGCAGTGCACTCAGGGAATGCTGGGCCTTGTAGTACTACTACTACCACTACTACAAAGGCTGCCTGTATTGCAAGTTGGATGCAATGGGGATGAGCCCCTTCTAAAAGCGTATTCACACACGGACACTGGCTTGGCAAATGGCAATGAATGAGAATTTCAATCAGCCTCGCTGCAGTGCACTCAGGGAATGCTGGGCCTTGTAGTACTACTAGGCTGCCTGTATGGCAAGTTGGATTGTTATTCCAGGGATGAGCCCCTTTTAAAAGCGTATTCACACACGGACACTGGCTTGGCAAATGGCAATGAATGAGAATTTCAATCAGCCTCGCTGCAGTGCACTCAGGGAATGCTGGGCCTTGTAGTACTACTACTACCACTACTACAAAGGCTGCCTGTATTGCAAGTTGGATGCAATGGGGATGAGCCCCTTCTAAAAGCGTATTCACACACGGACACTGGCTTGGCAAATGGCAATGAATGAGAATTTCAATCAGCCTCGCTGCAGTGCACTCAGGGAATGCTGGGCGTTGTAGTACTTCTAGGCTGCCTGTATGGCAAGTTGGATTGTTATCCTGTTAATAACGGCCAGGGATGAGCCCCTTTTAAAAGCGTATTCACACACGGACACTGGCTTGGCAAATGGCAATGAATGAGAATTTCAATCAGCCTCGCTGCAGTGCACTCAGGGAATGCTGGGCCTTGTAGTACTACTACTACCACTACTACAAAGGCTGCCTGTATTGCAAGTTGGATGCAATGGGGATGAGCCCCTTCTAAAAGCGTATTCACACACGGACACTGGCTTGGCAAATGGCAATGAATGAGAATTTCAATCAGCCTCGCTGCAGTGCACTCAGGGAATGCTGGGCCTTGTAGTACTACTAGGCTGCCTGTATGGCAAGTTGGATTGTTATTCCAGGGATGAGCCCCTTTTAAAAGCGTATTCACACACGGACACTGGCTTGGCAAATGGCAATGAATGAGAATTTCAATCAGCCTCGCTGCAGTGCACTCAGGGAATGCTGGGCGTTGTAGTACTTCTAGGCTGCCTGTATGGCAAGTTGGATTGTTATTCCAGGGATGAGCCCCTTTTAAAAGCGTATTCACACACGGACACTGGCTTGGCAAATGGCAATGAATGAGAATTTCAATCAGCCTCGCTGCAGTGCACTCAGGGAATGCTGGGCGTTGTAGTACTTCTAGGCTGCCTGTATGGCAAGTTGGATTGTTATCCTGTTAATAACGGCCAGGGATGAGCCCCTTTTAAAAGCGTATTCACACACGGACACTGGCTTGGCAAATGGCAATGAATGAGAATTTCAATCAGCCTCGCTGCAGTGCACTCAGGGAATGCTGGGCCTTGTAGTACTACTACTACCACTACTACAAAGGCTGCCTGTATTGCAAGTTGGATGCAATGGGGATGAGCCCCTTCTAAAAGCGTATTCACACACGGACACTGGCTTGGCAAATGGCAATGAATGAGAATTTCAATCAGCCTCGCTGCAGTGCACTCAGGGAATGCTGGGCGTTGTAGTACTTCTAGGCTGCCTGTATGGCAAGTTGGATTGTTATTCCAGGGATGAGCCCCTTTTAAAAGCGTATTCACACACGGACACTGGCTTGGCAAATGGCAATGAATGAGAATTTCAATCAGCCTCGCTGCAGTGCACTCAGGGAATGCTGGGCCTTATAGTACTACTAGGCTGCCTGTATTGCAAGTTGGATGCAACGGGGATGAGCCCCTTATAAAAGCGTATTCACACACTGGCTGAGTAGTGAGTAGTGGATGAGCCCCTTCGATTTCTGAATTCCTGCCTTTTAGATTCCTAAAGCTTTCCCTTACTGCACAGAGATGCTATTCCTACAGCTCCTGTCTGTAAAATGGCCGCTGAGCTCCGTGCATAGACTTTTATTGCAGGCTTGAGCCCGCCCCTATGCTGCCTCCCGATAGGCTGGGAGAGCCGTTTGCAAGGCATTATGGGGTAGCCTGATGTCAGGTGATCTTCTGTAATCCTCCATTTTAGATGTAACATGTGGCAGGCGCCAAAATGTAGCCGGGTTCGGTCAAAACGGGTTCGGCCGAACCCGGTAAAGTTCGGATTCGCTGCGAACCGAACTTTTCCTGAAGTTCGGACCGAAACCGGGTTCGGTTGTCCCGGTTCGCTCATCTCTAGATCTAATATAAGGAGAGATACAGGCTTTTACTTTATAAATACCATAGGAGAAATCATCAACCATAACAAAAATAAAAGCTTTAAATAAAATTACCCATTAAAGTCAACCCAAGGTCCCTTCCTGCAGGTAAAAGGTTAAATACAAGAAAATGCTAAGCCTTTTCCGCATAACAGAAATATAAATATGAATGACACCCACGGGTCCCTGCATGTTGGTGAATTATTACTGTGCATTAAGATATTAGGATGTGACAGCTATAATTGTAACACATTTCTGTCCCTTTCTTGTTAATCAAAAGTGCAGAAATAAATGTTATTTATGAGTGCACTTTCCAGTGCTGGGAATTGGTGGGGGTGAAGGGCCCCCTCCCCCGACACCTCTGCCACCCACTCATGACACGATGACAATCACATTGCCCTCACCACTTCAGTCAGGAAAATAATGGTAGAGACCACTATAATGACAGCAGAGTAAATGACATTGGAACTACTCGAAATGATACAAGCATACATGAAGGCCTGCAATAACCTGGCATGAAGACATTTATTCACTCACAGCCAAATACACTTTCCAGTCAGGAGAGCACCTGGGCATAGGAAAGTATGCCCATATTATTTATCTACCAATTAACCCTCTTTTTGGAGTATGGTAATATCACACTGCACAGCTAGGGGCACTCTCGCGCAAAATAACTCACTGGGATTATAACATGAAGCTTTATATTAAAAATCTATTATTTGCACATCTCAGACACATATATATTTTTTTACACAAATAAAGTAACATTAATGGACAGGAGCCAGCTGGCTGGAGTGGACCCTGATAATACAGAGTTACTAGTCATGGGAGGAGATATCTAATGACAACAAGATGAGGTTAGCCAGCTGGCTGTGAATGTGAACAGTCACAAGAGCCAAACTGTGCGTGCAACATAATTACCGAAACCCCAATTGCCATTCATTCCAATTACGTTCCATAAACATTGGCTCGACGCAGCCAACTGCAGGTAAATAAGAAAAGCTTGTTTTATAGGCACATAAACAGCATGATGTGCAAGACAATATTATGTAAACAGGGAACACATAGCAAAGTACTTGACACAAATACATCAGAGAGATTCTGGCAATGCAAAGGCAGTGAAATAATGGAAGAAATGTTTCATTTACACTTTGCAATACAATGGGCAGTAATGGTAATAATGCATTTCCTTGTAAACATGTACAATTTAAAGCAAGTGTTTATTGTACAGTTCAACGATTTAACATACACATAAATAAATTGGATTTATGTCACAACCCTACATGTATTATATATATAGTGCTTTGTCAGATTGTCATTGCATCTTGAACAACATACAATACAAGTATTCAGCTGGGGAGTTTTCTATTCACTAAATCGTGATTAAAGGGGTTTTCCCATAAGAGACATTTATGATATATCCACAGGATATGTCATTAATATCAGATAGATGCAGGTCCCACCTCTGGGACCAGAACCTACCTCCGGGACAGGGCCCCCTAAACCCCGTTCTACCTCTCTGTGCTCCAGCTGACTCGAGTGATCTCCGACCATGGAGAAGAAAACAGCGCAAGCTCGCTGAGCTACCCTGTTTCCGTAAGTCCCATGGAACTGAGTGGTAGTTACAGAAACAGAGTAACTCGCATCCTACGCTGCTTCCGTAACTGCTATTCACTACTTTACCAGCCATGTGTAAGGACGCAGGAGGCACGATTTTGGCATGATTTCCTGATCACCCCTTGTACGGAGGAAAATACCCTGCTGTTTTCTACTTTTAAACGTCCAATAAAACTTGGAAAAAGTCTGGATCCAATTTCTGCTTTTCTCTCTTCACTACTATGGGAGTTATGGAAACAGCGCAGCTCAGCGAGCTACGCTGTTTACTTCTTCATGGTCGGAAATCACATGCTTCAGCCACAACACAGAGCGGTAGAACAGCGTTTAGGGGACCCTGTTCTGGAGATAGGTGAGGGTTCCAGAGGTGGGACCCGCATCTATCTGACATTTATGACATATCGTGTGGATATATTATGTCTACATGATATATATCATGTCTACATATCCACATATCATGTGGATATGAATGTCTCTGATGGGAACACCTCTTTAGCAACAGGGTGGACTAAAGTGGTAAAAGTTAAAACACTAGACAGTGGCAAATACGGAGGAGACCCCTAAGGATATATTCCCACAGTGCAAATTTGCTGCAGATTTTGCAAGCATTTTTTTAAAAAAAATCCGGAATTGGATCCAGTAGATCAGACCTATTAGACTTTCCTTTGTATATTTTTTTCTGTTTAGGTTTCGTTCCAGGTTTTGGCTTAAATAATACATGTATAATCTGCAGCAAATTTGCACTGTGGGAACAAGGCCTAAATTGTGCAGTAATGTACAGCTTTGCTTTAAGGCGTTGTACAGGATTAGAAAAACAAGGCTGTTTTTCAAAAACAGTGGCACACATGTCCACAGGTTGTGTGTGGTATTGCAGCTGAACTACATTTAAGTGAATGGTGCTGAGCTGCAATACCATACACAACCTGTGGACATATGTGGCACTGTTTTTATAAGAAAGCAGGCATATTGTTTTTAATGCTGCACTACACTATAGTCCTTTACATTAATATCTCTTGGACAGAACCATCGGGATATCCATAGAAGCATACATTGTATCATTTTCTAAAACTGCCACTTTGAGAAAAAAAACAACAATAAACAATACAGTAAGTATACTTGTAAGGAGGAGGTAGTGTTGGAAAGGTAGATTCTAAAGGTTCTAGGTTAAGGGAATAAGGGAAGAAAAGGGTGGGGGGGGGGCGCAAGAGAAGTCCTGTATAAAAGATCATAAGAAGGCTAGAGTATTGGAGAGGAAAAGTTTGTTGACAGAGCAAAAATTGCAGATTTTCCAGTCCTAAGAAATTGATGGCCTACCCTCAGGATAAGCCATCAATACCTTATTGGCATTGGCCCAAGTCCCGGCACCCTAGCCGATCAGCTGTTTTGAAGTGGCCGCAGTGCTCTTAGGAGTGCTGCTTCCCCTTTATTTCAACCTGCTCATACTGTGAATCGCCGATATACTTGTGGTGGTTCAGAGTATTACAGCCTTCTCCCATTTAAAGTGAATGGGAGAAGGCTGTAATACTGTGAACTGCCACTACAAGTGTATCGGTGATTCACAGTACGTAGCAGGTAAGGAATGAAGGGGAAGCAGCACTCCTAAGAGCACTGCGGTCCCTTCAAAACAACTGATCGGTGGGGGTCCTGAGGATAAGCCATCAATTACTTAGGACTAGAAAACCCCTTTAATATCTAGAGATTAGTAAAAAAAATATATAGGTGGTTGCAAAGTTGGACAAGCCCTTGTAGTTTAGGAATTTTCATTTTCTATCTCTGTGGGTATTCTCTAAAATGCAGCAAGTTTAGAGATTGACACATATGTTTGACATTTCAGAATGAAGAATAGAGGTAGATAAGTCGAGCAGCAGCGTTTAGGATTTTATTGTCATAGAAATGGGTGTTGCAGTATTCTATATTCTATACAGAATATGTCCATGGACTAGTACTTTAGTTCATTAATAGAAGATATACGTAGACACTATTTGCAACTAGGAAACACGTGAATGCAGGATTTCAATTAGTGGTGCTCAGTGAGGCTGGGTTCACACGACCACTTTAACGTCCGTAATCGACGGACGTATTTCGGGCGGAAGTCCCGGACCGAACTCAGTGCAGGGAGCCGGGCTCCTAGCATCATAGTTATGTACGATGCTAGGAGTCCCTGCCTCTCTGCAGGACAACTGTCCCGTACTGTGATCATGTTTTCAGTACGGGACAGTAGTTCCACGGAGAGGCAGGGACTCCTAGCATCGTACATAACTATGATGCTAGGAGCCCAGCTCCCTGCACTGAGTTCGGTCCGGGACTTCCGCCCGAAATACGTCCGTCGATTACGGACGTTAAAGTGGTCGTGTGAACCCAGCCTGAAAGGTAAGGCCAGGGCTACACCTAGATTTTTTGTAGCGCTACTGATTGATCTTAACTATTGAGCTAAAGTCCAAATGAGTACATTAAGTTGCATGCAATCTTGTACTGCAACTGTCACTCAATATTTATATCTACTGATTGGTTTTGACTCTTGAGTGACAGCTACAGTCCAAGATTGCATGCAACTCGATGTATTCATATAGCCTGCAGCTGTAGCTCAATAGTTTAAATAGATCAGTAGCAAGAAAATCATAGCACTCACCAATCGACTAGATTGTCCTTTATTTCATACATATAGTATCATCTAACAGGATAGGCAGTAGTGAGTTCAGCTCACTGGCCAACGCACTGTTTGTCGTTATTTACGCATCATCAGGGCCTGATGGGATAGCCGTTCCCACGCACTTAAATCCATCACTAATTGGTTTAATTAAAAACACACTATCACCAACAAACACAATTAACAACAAAGTAACAAAACAATTATAAAAGGCACTCAATTCGTTTTTATCACTCAAATCTAATGACCACAATGCATTGGTACGAATTATTCCAATGTGTTTCCCTGTGAAGTAGGATCTTATGTCGATTTCTGCCAGCCGATGGAGACTTGACCCATTCAATTCCTGCAAATGTTGAGTATTTTGGCTATCTGATGGATTAATGCAATAAAAGTTTGAGTTGGTTTTGACAGGCTGGGGAGTGGATCATGAGGGAGAAAAGATGACAAATGCAGCCTTAGGGAATGTTCACACGCAGTGACCAAAAAAGTCTGAAAATACGGAGCTGTTTTTAGGCGAAAACAGCTCCTGATTTTCAGAACTCGCGTTTTTCGCTGCGTTTTTACGGCCGTTTTTGGAGCTGTTTTCAATAGAGATCTATGAGAAAACGGCTCTAAAAACGTCCCAAGAAGTGTCCTGCACTTCTTTTGACGAGCCGTCATTTTACGCGCCGTATTTTGACAGCAACGCGTAAAATGACAGCTCTGCACAGAACATCGTAAGACCGATTGCAAGCAATGGGCAGATGTTTGCCAACGTATTGGAGCCGTCTTTTCAGGCGTAATTCGAGACATATCTGAAAAATGGTAGTCCGACCTCTATAAAAATCAGTTATATATGACGCTAGCTGTCTCTGCCTCCCCATAGGAATACTGTTCCATACTGATAGTATTCCTGCGGGGAGGCTGGGACACCTATAAGTATTCCTGCCTGTCTTCCTTGCGTTCCGGGTGAGAGCTCAGTTCGGGACGCAAACCCCGCAAATCCCCCAGCTCCGGCCTCTGCAGTGGGGTCGGAGCGGGAAAGCGGGCAGAAAAATATGGTGCCGGTTCTAATCAATGTGGCCAAGATGGCGCCGGACTCTGTCTCCTGTAAAGGAGGCGGTGCAAGCAGCCACGAGGCGTTAGGGGGCATGTCCCCGTGTCCGGCGGATGGGGAACCTCAGAAGCCAGCCTCTGGAGCAAGCCGGGGGACGGGGGGAACCGGAAAACTGATGTGGCGCCGGAAAAAAACGGAAGTCCGCTGGTCATGTAACTCGGCCAGCGGACGCACCAGAAAGTGTTGCGGCAGCGAGTGGTGGCAGTAGGAGAGGCTCCGGCACTGCTGGCCACCCCCCAATGGGAGGGGGGGGGTGGTTTGGTGTCGGGAGCGGCTCTAGCTGTGCCTGCGGCCCCCCCATCTGCATCGCCGCAAGGTGGTGGGGATGGGAGTGGCTTAGCGGGCACCGGGGGTGGAGGTACCCCTCCTCCAAAACATCAGATTAGTGATGCAGCAGATATGGAGGTCGGTGAAGTGGAGGGGGCTGAGGGAACGCCGCCTGTGACCGAGTAGTGTGAGTAAAAATGTAAATGCAAATATCTGTGGTGATGGCAATATTAATAATGATGGTAATGTTGATTGTGGCGGTAGTATTGTTGGTGTTAATATTGGTGATGTTAATGTGGGTCGTAATATTGTGGGGGGGAGTGTCAACCAGTGGCGGGCTGGTTGCTCCTTCTGCCAGAGCGCCCGGCAGGTCGTATGCGGGCATTGTAGAGGGGGGACCGCCGGCCCAACCATCCTCATCTTCTGGGCCCGGGGACGGCAGTTTGCAACAGCGCCTCTTAGAAGCCTTAAGGGAGGGGAAGCAAATCCTAACAATAGAGGGAGTGCAGAAGGACCTATCCTTTTGGATAAATAGGTATGGTCTGGATGCCTTCCGAGAGAGACGGGGAGATCAGTGGTCGCTCCCAACAACCGGGCCGGCCATGGCCAGGAGGAATGTGGTCTGTCTCCAGTGGCGTGGCAATGATGCATGCCCTCCTCGTAAGAGGGTGGTGGAGCTGCTGCTGGAGATGGGCTTCAAGGCTAGTAACATCTACGCCTTGATACATCCTCATGGTACGGCTGAGTTTGACATCAACTTTGTTCAGCCGGGGGGTCTTGAGGTCTTCTGTGGGAACTATAAGCTGGTAAAGAGCGAGCCCGGCTGGCGAGGGTTTGTTGCGCAAGCAATCTCTCGCCAGAATGGTCTCAGGAAAGTGACAGTCCTTACCCGTAACGAGCCGCTTTCCTGTGTGGACATCATGACCTGGTTGGCAAGATATGGTGAGGTAGCAGAGATGCCACGGAAGAACTGCGATGAGTTTGGCATCTGGTCGGGAGCCTGGACGTTTATGGTAAAACTTAAGCGTCTGGGGCAGACGGTGTCCCACATACCATCATCTGCTTTCTTGGGAAGAGATCGAATCCTTGTCTTCTACCAGGGGCAGCCGAAGCTGTGTCACCGGTGTCACGACCCCTCACACTTGAGCGCAAGCTGCACTGTGCAGAAGTGCACTCATTGTGTGGGGATTGGCCATAAGGCCGCATCGTGTGACCAGATTGGGTGTAACCTGTGTGGTGACCTAGGTCACCCTTCCAACCTTACGGAGAATATAAGGAAGGAGGTCTCCGTGAGTGAGGGGGTGGACAGAGATGATAGAGCCCAAGAGCAAAGGATGAACTCCAGGAGGGGACCCCCTTCTCATCACAGAAGGGCAGAAAAATGCAGAAGGGAACGAGAGCTGATGAGGACCCAGGAAACTGGGGACTCCTCTGGCTCGGACCTGGATGCCCCCCAGGATACTGATGCTCTTGGGGAGGCCGTACTGGAGGAGGAGATAAGGAGGATAGAGAGAGAGCAGAGGGCTGAGGACTCCCAGTACTCCCACTATGAAAGTGTGGAAGAGGAAGGGAGGTCACAGCCTAAAACAAAACAGGGGACACCGGGTAACATCAAAACAGGGCTAAAAACAAAACGGAAGGCAAAACCTGCACCCCCTGGTGTGCTCCGCCAACCGATACCGTGTTGTCATGGATATTCCAGCCCCCCAGGCCAGGGGAGAGAGCACGGTAGGAAGTCTAGGAGTCGTTGAGCCTACTCTTCTGCGGGGGCCACTGTCTCCGGGGGAGGGGGTCGGCCCGGACCCAGGAGATGAGATTGGGAGGGTGGTGGTGGAGGTTATGGACTCCTCGACCTCGAAAAAAAGAGGTAAAGAGGGAGAGGGGTCCTCCTCAGAGGAAAAAGCAAGGTGTGGGAAGAAGAAAACTGCCTAACTCAATCATTTATGATGGCGGCACCCATTCCGTTGACGCTAGCATCGTTTAACGTTGCCAGCATTAAGTCGGATATGGCTCGATTTGCAGCCTTTGATTTTTTCGGCCGGGTTGAAGCTGACATTTTGTTTTTGCAAGAGACCAGACCGTCACTTTTGGCATAGGTCGTGAAAGCTAGGAGGGACTGGCGACGTGGGCCCTCCTACTGGTCTCTTGCGGCTGAGCCATATAGCGGTGTGGCGGTACTTTTTACCACACCGGTCACATGCCGGCGGATGATAGAGTTAGAAATGGGGTGGTGCCTGATCTTAGATGTCCTCATGAGGGGACAAGAATTAAGACTTATCAACATCTACGGTCCCCAGACGAGGTGGGACCAGAAAAGTCTCTTCATGAGGATTAAGCCCTTCCTTTTTACAGGCCGACAAGTCATTTTTGGAGGGGACTTTAACACTGTCGTTAGGCCCCAAGACAGAGGAGGTTCCAGAAATGTACTGGCCTATGATAGTGTGGAGTTGAGTAGAATAGTTAGTGACGCTCGCCTGAAGGACATCCACATTCGGTATACCCCAGGTTACTCGGGGTTCACCTATTACAGTGGTAGTCGTAGGTCCAGAATAGACAGGTTTTTTTTAAAGGAGGACGCCATCTCTTCGGCAGTTTCCGTCGTTGACGTGGAGTTCTCCGATCACTGTATGATTATGTTTTCTTTGAATGTCCCTCCAGATGGGAATAGGTATATGGAGGCTGAATTCTACTCTCCTGGAAGAAGCAGAGATAAGACAGGCCGAGTATTTTCTTCAGAGCCAGGTACCTTTATTGGATCTAGGTGGTACTAAGTCTGAGTGGTGGGAGGTGTTCAAAGAATGGGTGGCTGAGTTTTTCCGCCAGATCTCATGCCTCAGGTCCATGAGCAGGTATCGCCTGTATCAAGACATGAGGAGGAAACTCGAACATCTAGTCTCAACCGGAGGTAGCCGTGAGGAAATCTCCGTCGTGAAAGCTCTGCTCAAAAGATGCCAATATGATAGGCACACATCTTTGGTTCTTGAACGGGATTTCAGGAGGTACCGCTCGCCCGACCCTTACAGGAACTGCAAGATGTCAGTGAGTCGTAAGGTGGTGACAGGACTGGTAGATAGTACAGGCTCCCTGATGAGATCCAAATCAGGGATCCTGGAGGTCATCAGATCCTTTTATTTGCAGCTTTTGGGTGAGTAGGATCTAAACCGAGACGAAATGTCGGGTTTCCTGGCAGAAACCATCCCTGAGCCAGGAGCAGACCCCTCGCTTGGTGTTTTGACAGAGTCGATCAAGGAAGAGGAAGTGATGCTGGCGATTGATGGGTTGGCCATCAAAAAGTCACCAGGCCCAGATGGCTTAACATCTGAGTTTTATAAGGCTTTTAAGGGAACCTTAGTTCCCCCCTTGACTGCGGTTTTTAATGAGTGTCTCTCCTAGGGCACTCTGCCAAAGTCCATGGGCAAGTCGGCCTTGATCATTCTGTCAAAGGGTAAGGATTCGACCCGTATTGAGAACTGGCGTCCCATAGCGCTCCTCAATACGGACAGAAAGGTTCTCGCAAAAGTACTGTTTAATCGGCAGTTTAAAGTTTGCACCCCGGCTCCTTTCGTCGACCCAGCATTGCTCTGTTCCAGGCCGCAGCACTGTTAGTGCTGTCCTCAGTGTCAGAGAGGTAGTGGGGCAGGGACATTCTGGCCGATGGGAGGGGTACATGCTGTCCTTGGATCAGGCCAAAGCTTTTGACCGGGTGAATCACGAGTACCTTCGGTCAGTCCCTCTGAGGTATGGCCTACCGGATCAGTTTGTTAATTGGCTCCAGACCCTATACGCTGGGGCTGAGTCTTTTGCACTGGTGAACGGTTGGACTGGAACCCCCTTTGAGGTTGGGTCTGGTGTCCGCCAGGGTTGTCCCTTAAGCCCCTTGCTGTATGTTTTCACGATCGACCCTTTTCTTAGGCGGCTCAATCGTGGGCCATTGGTCTGGGTGGGGATGGACTTGGAGGGCCCGGAAGCCACTCAGAGGGTGGTTGCATACGCAGATGACGTCACTATCTTTGCCTCCTCGAGAGGGGAGTCAGAGTGGGTGATGTCAGAAGTTGAGCGCTACTCACGGGCATCTGGGTCCAGGATCAACCGGGACAAGTGTGAAAGTCTCTGGCTGGGTGGGGGAGATCCCAGTTTTGATCTCCTGGACACACTCCGAGAGCCCAAAGGGTCTGCTAAAATCTTAGGCATTGAATTTGGCACGGGTGATTACCCCAAGAAAAACTGGGAAGGTAGGCTATCAATAGCTGCCCAGAAGGTTGGCCAATGGAAGGGATGGTCTTTGGATATAGGGAGATAGGGCAAGCAGGATAGGTTTAGCGATAGGGACCGGGGTTATGGTTGGGGGTGGCTTTGGCCTCTTTGCTGGTGCTCTAGGGGGGTTTCCTCTCTTTCTCCTCTGGTGATGGGCTGAGTAAGCACAAGTAGGTTTTTATTTTGAGCTTTTTGGAGACAGAAAAAGGGCTTACAAGCAGCCAAACTTAGGTTTAAGGGTTTATGTATATAGTATGGTATTTGGTTATAGTTATGTGTCGGTTATGATTACATGGTGTATATGTGTATGCATGGGTTTGTGTGAATGTTTAGGTAAGATGGGCAGTAGATAGGTGGGGTGGGGGGCCTGGGGGTGTGCCGAGCCCGATTCTGGACTACTTGGACGTGAGACGTGGGATCTGGCTTGGTGGGTGATGTGTTGGGTGGTGGGGGCCAGCATCTGAACTATGCGGACATGGAAGCTCATGAGGCGTGATGATGGTTGGGGGAGGTGATAGGTGGTGATGGATAAGTTAGTATGTACAAGGTTAGGTATTAATGTGGATAAGTTAAATAAAATGTAAAAAAATTAAATTAAAAAAAAATTAAAAAGATTAGATTTTTTTGTGTTTTTGTTATTTTCTTTTCATTTACATGGTGCACTGAAGTAAGTGCACCATGGGATGGTATCTTTTTATTTTTTAGAGTTTATTATTTTGTTGTTTCTATTATCATTGTGATTATTATTCATTTTGTTTTATATATGTAGTGATTTTTTTTTTCTAGGTGGCCATTGGTTGGCACAAGGTTATAAGAGTATGTTATAATAAGTATGTTGTATATAGTGTTAGGGCACTGCCAGACGTGGCGGAATTGCTGTTTAATTCTCCAGCGGACGTTTTTTACAGTGGTTTCAATCCATTTTTGGGCAAGTTAGTTCAGACGTTGCGGAAAACTCCGCTGCGGACCATAGGCTGCGGTACTGAATTTTCCCTCCGCAGCATGCACTGTCTGTTGCGGGGAAGAAGCAGAATTTCACTGCGGATTTCAGCCTTTGCAATGCAAAAACTGAAATCTGTGGCAAGTCCGCTGTCTTTTCTGCAACGTCTGAATTACCTGTCAAATATGCAAATGTTGGTGCAGATTCGTTGCGTAAATGCCCCAAATCTGCACCAACATTTGCAGCGAAAAAACTCTGCCACGTCTGGCCGTGCCCTTATAGTTATGTTTTCTTGGGGTTGGGGGTATAGTTGTGTGTATGAATGAGTAGGGGATTATAGTTATGTATGCATGGGGATATATGTAAGAAGGGCCAGGCTGGGTAAATTGTGATGTACAGAAATGTACATAAGTTTTGTTTTGTTTGTTTTGTAAATACCGTATATTTTGTAATGGTTTATATTTTTCTATTAACCCCTTAATGACCAGCCTATTTTAAACCTTAATGACCAAGCCATTTTTTACGTTTTTCCATCGTCGCATTCCAAGAGCTATAACTTTTTTATTTTTGCGTCGACATAGCTGTATAAGGTCTTGTTTTTTGCGGGACAAGTTGTAGTTTTTAATAGCACCATTTTGAGGAACATATTATTTATTGATTAACTTTTATTAACTTTTTTTTGGGGGGGAATAGAAAAAAACCTGAAATTTCGCCACTCTTTCACGCATCCTAAATTTATGACGTTTATCGTGTGGTACAAATAACACAATAACTTTATTCAGCGGGTTCTTACGATTACAACGATACCAAATTTGTATAGATTTTGTATGTTTTACTACTTTTAGGGCATGACCACACATGGCGGAATTCCTCCGCAACTGTCCGCATCAATGCCGCACAGAATCTGCGTTGCAGATTCTGCAGCGGATCTGCACAAAATGTGCAGAAAATTGATGCGGACTGGCCGCTGCGGACTGCAGGAAAAGTGCTTCTCTTCTCCCTATTCAGTGCAGGATAGAGAGAAGGGACAGCACTTTCCCTAGTGAAAGTCAAAGAAATTCATACTTACCGGCCGTTGTCTTGGTGACGCGTCCCTCTTTCGGCATCCGGCCCGACCTCCCTGGATGACGCTCCAGTCCATGTGACCGCTGCAGCCTGTGCTTGGCCTGTGATTGGCTGCAGCCGTCACTTACACTGAAACGTCATCCTGGGAGGCCGGACTGGAGACAGACGCAGGGAGTTCTCGGTAAGTATGAACTTATATATTTTTTTACAGATACATGTATATTGAGATCGGTAGTCACTGTCCCGGGTGCAGAAACAGTTACTGCCGATCGCGTAACTCTTTCAGCACCCTGGACAGTGACTATTTACAGACGTCTCCTAGCAACGCTCCCGTCATTACGGGAGCCCCATTGACTTCCTCAGTCTGGCTGTAGACCTAGAAATACATAGGTCCAGCCAGAATGAAGAAATGTCATGTTAAAAAAGCAAGACGCATCCGCAGCACACATAACATGTGCATGACAGCTGCGGACTTCATTGCGGAATTTAGAATCTCCATTGAAGTCAATGGAGAAATTCCGCCATGAGTCCGCAACCAGTCCGCCACTGCTCCGCAACAGACAGAGCATGCTGCGGACACCAAATTCCGCTCCGCAGCCTATGCTCCGCAGCGGAATTGTACGCATCGTGTAAACGAACACTGCTAAATTAAAGTGAAAGTCAATGGAGAAACGGCTCCGCTGCGGATTAACGCTGCGGAGTGTCCGCAGCGGAATTTAAGTGAAATTCCGCCATGTGTGAACCCGCCCTTACACAGTAAAAACGCTTTTTTTTCAAAATTATTTGTTTTTGTGTCTCCATATTTGAAGAGCCATAACTTTTTTATTGTTCCGCCGATGCAGTTGTAAGGGTAAGTCAGGATTCACAGAAAACAGCAATTTTTCCATAGTTATTTTGGTTTTTTAATAGTAAAGCAGTTTGTAAGGGGAAAAGTGGGTTTTTAATTTTTATTTTTCACTTTTTTTTAAAATTAACTTTATTAAACTTTTTTTTAAACTTTTTTACTAGTTCAACTAGGGGACTTTAATATGCGATTCACCGATCGCTATATTATAATACACTGCAACTTAGTATTTGTATTGCAGTGTATTACTGCCTGTCCGTTTAAAACGGACAGGCATCTGCTAGGTCATGCCTCCGGCATGACCTAGCAGGCATTCACTACAGGCAGACCTGGGGGCTTTCATTAGGCCCCCAGCTGCCATCGGAGACACAGACACTCGGCGATCTTATCGCCGGGTGTCAGTGGGATGAGAGGGAGCTCCCTCCCTCTCTCCAAAAGCAATCAGATGCGGTGCACGCTATTGAGCACCGCGTCTGAGGGGTTAAACGGGTGAGATCGCTCTCAGCTGCCTTTGGCAGCTGAGAGCAGGGAGATTTGACAGCTCCCTGCTCTGTTTACTTATTCCGATGCAACGACGTAAAAAGTCTATGGCATCGGAATAAGGCCCGTTAGTGACCGACGTAGAAACACTATGGGCTGGTCACTAACGGGTTAAAAGTGTACCAGAGAATAGAAACTCAATATTTATTGCCCAGATTTTGCAGTTTAAGGAAATATCCCACATGTGGCCCTAGTGTGCTAACACCGTCCTCCGAAGCAAAGAAGGAGCCTCCAGATTTTGCAGTTTAAGGAAATATCCCACATGTGGCCCTAGTGTGCTAACACCATCCTCCGAAGCAAAGAAGGAGCCTCCTTTTTATTAGAATATATTTTAGGCACCATGTCAGGTTTGAAGAGGTATTGTGATGCCAAAGAGTGGAAACACTCCCAAAAGTGACCCCATTTGGGAAACTACACCCCACAAGGAATTTATCTAGGCGTATAGTGAACATTTTGACTCCACAGGCGGAAAAAACCGTGTCCGCCTCCCATTGAAATCAACGGGAGGCGGTTTCGGACGCTTTTTGGTGCTGATTCAGACATGATTTCCGCGTCAAAATCAGTGTAAAAAAAGTCTGTGTGAACTGGGCCTTATAGTTACACTCCTGGGTATATAAATAGATCATGAGACAGATCTCTGTACTGACCATTTATATATTTATACATCATTTATTAGGTCACCCCTAAAGATTTTTATAAATTCATTTCTTTGCTAACGTCCTGATTTTTAATTATATCATGTTATCTTTTCCATTCAGAGAGAGCATTAAATTAAAAGAGAAGTGCATTGTGGGAGCTCAGGTGAAAGTTAGGCTGGATTCACACGAACGTGTATTGCGTCCGTGCGGGCCGCGTGGTTTTCACGCGCCATGCACAGACCAATACAAGTCTATGGGGCAGTACAGACAGTCCGTGCTTTTTGCGCAGCGTTTGTCCGCTGCGCAAAAAGCATGACATGGTCCATATCTCGGCGTATTTTGCGCATCACGCACCCATTGAAGTCAATGGGTGCGTGAAAACCACGCAGGTCGCACTTCCGTGCGAACTGCCAGTTTCGCACACCAGCTGTCAATAGGATGAATGTAAACAGAAAAGCACCACGTGCTTTGCTGTTTACAAACATCCGAATGGCGTGTCATTATGATGGCGGCTGCGTGAAAATCAGGCAGCCGCGCATCATATGATGCTGCCTCACGGAGCAGGTAAGTGGCTTTTGCGCAGGCAAAACGCCGCGTGTTTTGCGTGCGCAAAAACTCCACGCACGTCTGAATCAGCCCTTAGGGTATGTTCACAAGGTTTATTTTCAGCCGTTTTTCTGGCCGTAAACGCCCCGAAAAACGGCTGTAAAAACGTAAGCTGAACGCCTCCACACATCTGCCCATTGATTTCAATGGGAAAAACGGTGTTTAGTTTCGACGGAGCATTTATTTACACGAGCGTTTGAAAAAACGGCGCGTAAAAAAATGCTCTGTAAAAGGAAGTCACTTCTTCAGCCGTTTTTGGATCAGTTTTTCATTGTGTCAATAGAAAAACAGCTCCAAAAACGGCCGCAAAAAAACGCCTCAAAAAGTTTGTGGTTTCAAAAATGGCTGAAAATCAGAGGCTGTTTTCCCTTGAAAACAGCTCCGTATTTTGCAGCCGTTTTTACTTAAGCGTGTGAATATACCCTCACTATGTTAGAACTACACTGTTAGGTCACGTGATATCTGTGGCGTATAGGTGAACTATGTACAGATTCCAAGTAGGATACAGCAAAATGTTTATGTCTCAATGGTGGAAAAAAACGACATATAGTTCTAAACCAGTGGACGGTACAGAAAGTAAAGTATTTATAAAGTTACTGAGCTTTTATGGCGAATTCTACAGTCTTCTTTTATTTGCTATAATGTGGCAAGGAACCAGTGCTGACACAGCCTTCAACATACAAGTTTGGGCCGTGCCCTAGTCAATTCAACCGTCTGCCTGTCAAAGCCCAAAGGTAACTAGTTTTGTTTTAGCCTTCGCTGACACAAGAAATTCTAACCTCTTCCAAATAAAAAAATATATATATAAAACATTTTCAATGACTACTGTAATTTGATATTTCATAACCTTTCCCACAAGCAAGAAAATAAATGAAAATTGTGCAAATGGCACACAAGAACGAGGGTTATAAGCCGGAGAACCATTCCCTTTGTTCTTTTTTATATAAATACCGAAGTAATTTTCTATATGACACTGACATATTTCTATATACCTTAAATTAGTCCAGAAAGGAAATCTTTATAATTTATTCATTGGAGTCATTTGCAGCTTTGATTT
This sequence comes from Rhinoderma darwinii, assembly GCF_050947455.1. NCBI lineage: Eukaryota > Metazoa > Chordata > Amphibia > Anura > Rhinodermatidae > Rhinoderma > Rhinoderma darwinii. The sequence goes on along the minus strand of NC_134690.1, from coordinate 166,700,470 downwards.
CCCTTGGGATGAAATTTTGCATGAGAAATTTAGCTCCGCCATGTACTTCTGACCAGTCAGGTAATGTTCACACACAACAATACATGTTTATGTAGCGATAAATCCGGCAAAATTAACCTACTGAGTGTTCCTTCTACAAACAGTACAGTTCAGATGTATCAGAGCTAAAGTGTCAATTTAATTCTTTGGGGCTGTATTATTTGTGTGGCATGCCATAGATTTACCCACAGTTCTATGTAAAACCACAGATAACAGATGGTGATATCACAATAAGTTGCCCCAAATGACAAATTCAGCTCTGCTACATTTGGCAAACTGAGCTCTAATACGTCTCTGATGAGACGGACTGTTAAAAGACACCTTCCGAGAATATACACACTGTTGAGAGCTCTGCTATGGCGCTGTCTTCCTTCCTCTCTACGTCCCCCTCAACATTGGCGTAGCTAAAGGCTCATGGGCCCCGATGCAAAAGTTCTTATTGGGCACCCCCCCCCCCGCAAACTTCTCATGGCCGACGGTCCGCAGCTTTCAGCTGCATCGCTGGGTCTCCTAAGTGACCAAACAATGCAGCACTAGCAGCCGGGGGCGTCACTAAGGACTTAAAATGTGAGGGGAAATAGCCCCAATACATATGTGTCTGCCCAAAAAAAACAAAACGTGTATAGGAGACAGCAATACATATCTATAGCACTGCGACCCTATAAACTATGGATAGGATTAGATACATTGGCTCAGCAGACAGTATCACACATGATAGGATTAGATACAGTGGCCCAACAGACAGTATCACACATGATAGGATTAGATACAGTAGCTCAGCAGACAGTATCACCCATGATAAGATTAGATACAGTGGCCCAGCAGACAGTATCACACATGATTGGATTAGATACAGTGGCTGAGCAGGCAGTATCACACAATCTGTGATCCTGTCTCATGGGCCCTCTAAGCCTGCTACGTCGTAGGCTTAAAGGGGTTGTCCAGTCCCTAAATATTGATGGCCTATCCTAAACAGGATAGGCCATCAATAGCTGATGTGGCGGGGTCCGTCTCACGGGAGCGAGCCAATCAGCTGTTTTGAAGGGGCCGCAGAACTTGTACGAGAGCTGCTTTCCCTTCATTTCCCTTACTCGCTCACACTGTGAATCGCTGACACAGATTCACAGAGAGCAAGTGACCAGAATGAAGTGACCGGAATGAATGGGAAGGAGCTCTCGTACGAGTGCTGCGGCCCCTTCAAAACAGCTGATTGGCTGGCTCCCATGAGACGGACCCCGCCAATCAGCTTCAGCAGACAGTGATATTAATCTTACCCTCCTCTTCAGCTGTGGCGGAAGTTCTGTCCTGACTCTATCCAGGATCACGATGTTGTGCGCGGCGCATAGCGTTGTGACATCATGCTGTGGTTTCCCAGAGGATGCAGATGTTATGAGAGGAACTGATGGAGGTAGTAGTCCCCCTAATGGCTGGTTTATTAGTGATGTCACGGTCGCGGTCTCCTACCCTGGGCACCTCACTTAGGACACGCACAAAGTCATTTGTCAAAAATGGAAAGCAAAATCAGACACAGTCCTCTGCTAACCAAAAGTCTCTTTACTGAGGAGAACTTCCATAAAGTGCAGCAATAATTCACAGCAATGCAGTCTCTCATTACAAGTATATTGGAGTGTGCATGTGAGGAGGACCCCTTGTTAGCTGACTTGCAGGGATATGCTTGTGAGGGGTGATGCTGACACAGTACTTTCCTCAGATTAGGCAGTTTATGGTTTTGGGGGAGACACAGTCCTTATTATGGCTACAGAAGGGATCTGCACCGGTTGGCTCCCGGCGGGTGACTAACTTGAGGGAAATGTAGTTACTCACGGTTACTGGGCCGTGGTATCTGACAGCTGGACGCGGACCTAAACACGTGGCTTGGAAACCACGGAGCACTGGACTTGACCGGAGGCCTACTTTAAGGTCCAGGATTGCAGAAAGGCTCCTCTTGAAACTGCTCCTTTCTGGCAGATAGATTCTCTCCTTCTCGGAGGCGGTAGGAATGTATATGTTATCCCCTCTGTATGGACTGGTGAAGGGTCCTAGGAATATCTGTGCTTTGCATGGGCCGTGAGATTCACCATGCAGCTCCTAGGCGTGGCAGGTAGGTAGCTGTAGATTCCCTGCCATCTCTTGCACAGCATGGGTTGCTGGCACCTCATACTAGACTCCCCAGAACTCGTCTGCACTGGTTTTCCTGCCCTCTGCTAAGAGGTAGGCTGGGTTACAGTCTCCATCCACAGAATACTAGAAGTTTCTGGAGGGAAAACTGGTTATGACTCAGCAGTAATTTAAATCCTACACTCACATGCACTTACAGTGGATCAACCATAGATGGCAACAAATGATAATATACACAGTGTATACACAGGAAATACATGATATACAGAGGCATACTGACACACAATACTATTACATTGTGACAAACCTACTACCATACGACAACTACTCCGATTATTGAAGTAGGGAGTGTACTGGGACACTACAATGTGCTGCGCACAGCGCTGTGACGTCAGGACCTTGGCTGCGCTCCAGAACCAGGAAGCTAAGTACTGTCAGTTACTATAGTAACAGGAGCCCGCGGCCGAGTTACTATAGTAACTTTTTATTGATGGGGGCTGCGGGCCCCCTGGCTTCGGGGCCCGGTCGGAATTGCGACCGCTGCAGCCCCTATAGCTACGCCACTGCCCCTCAAGCATCCTCCGATATTCTGTTAACCTTCCTCTCCAGGTGATGTTGTTGTTTCTTTATGCAGCAGTTTGCTGATGGTAAAGTCACTTTATCGACCGAGAGCTGTTAAACAGCCTGTGATTATCTGCATGAAAGTCAGCCAGCCTTGAAGCGATGTGACAGGAATGGCTGTATTCTAGTTGATCTTTACTTAATAGGGATTTTACTTCGCTCACTCAGGAGATTTCTTCTGTCTATACACTTACCCCACGGCAGGACTATTCAATGACACCACTACTACAAGAATTACTTGAATTACATTGTTGGGAAGTATATAGAGAATCATAACCAAACGGGCATGACTTGGGGTAAGTCGAGTAGTGTGTGTGTATGTGCATTACACTTACCCAATATTTGTTAAATATTCACAACCAACCTTTCATATCAAGAAGATTTGGATAAATTGGCCACAGCAGCCATTTTATTAGAAATAAATGAAAGAATTAGTTAAATCAATTAACCATAAATAAATAATACTCTCATTATTTATTAACCCCTTCCCGACATTTGACGTATGGGTATGCCATGGAAAGCTAGTTCTTCCCGCATTTTGTCGTATCCATACGCCAAATGCTTGGCACCGGCTCAGAAGCTGAGTCGGTGCCACCATCGCCGGATGTCAGCAGTATCTTACAGCTGACATCCAGCTGTAATGGGGGGGACCGAAATTAGCTTAGATCCCCGCCATTAACTCCTTAAATGCAGCGCTCAAACGCGATCGCTACATTTAAGGTGTTTGCAGCTCATCGGAACCCCAGCAATGAAATTGCCAGGTTTCCGGTAGCTGCAATGGCAACCGGAGGCATAATACTGGCCTCCCGGTCTGCCTAGCATGGAAAACTTCCAGCCCCCGCCTGTACGGCTTCCGTAGCTACCGGCAAGATGGCGCCGGCTCAGGAGCTGATCCGGCGTCATCAGCGGTGGAAGTCAGCTGTATGTTCCAGCTGACATCCACCTGTAAGGGCGGGAACCGGAGCTAGCTCCGATCCCTGCCATTAACCCCTTCGAAAGAGATCACTGCATCTTAGCGGTTGCTAGCAGATCGCCAGCCCTGACAGGCAATCAGGACTGGCGACTGCTGCTATGGCAACAGGAGACACAATGGCCTCCTGCTCTGCCATTAAGGAAGCCGATTAGGCCCCGCCGGGAGGTCGATGCCTAATCAGCTTGCTGTCAGTGAATAACTGATAGATCTAATACATTGCACTACGTAGGTAGCGCAATGTATTAGAAAAAAAAAATCTGACAATTGGACCTTCAAGTCCCTTAGTGAGACATGAATCAAAGTGTAAAAAAAGTATAAAAAAGTGAAAAAAAAAGTTTGAAACCATAATAAAAGTTTCAAGTAATAAAATAAAACACAATCGCCCTGTTCCCTTATCAAGTCCTTTATTATTGAAAAAAAAATAATAAACCATACGTATTTTGTATCGCCGCGACCGTAACGACTTGAGGTTTAAAAATAATATATTATTCATTGCTTGCGGTGAACAGCGTAAAAAAAACGTAAAAAAACGATAACTGAGTTTCTGTTTTTTGGTCACTTTGCCCTACAAATATTGAAATAAAAAGTGATCAAAAAGTCGCACGTATATAAAAATGGTACCTATAAAAACTATAGCTTGTCTCGCAAAAAACAAGCCCTTATACAGCTCCGTCGACTAAAAAGTTATGGTTCTCACAACTTGACAACAGAAAAAATACATTCTTTTTACAAAAGTAATTTTATTGTTCAAAACGTTGTAAAACATAAAAAAGTGCTATAAAATATGTATCGCCTGCATGCTGGGCGGTACAGTTGCCGTAGCAACTGTAAAATCCATCCGGAGAGTATAGTGCACAAGTACAATTATAATTTAACAGGACTCGTGCACGATACTCTTCATGCGCCATACGAGTGTTTCTCCACGCCCAAGGTCAGGTTGGGTGGGAGTTCACAAGTGGAGGTCCACTTTATTTTGTGGAGTGTCTTTCCACATTCATACCTAGTGCCAATCAGCAGCATCAACAAGGTAGGGTGGGTCTTAAATGGCCCAATTTGCGTCTTTTTTTTCTAGTAGTCCACAATATGGCTAGAGAAGCTCAACAAAGCAAAGAAAAAAGGCAAGCTATCATTACTCTAAGCAATGCAGGTCATTAAATACAGAAAATGTTAACGTTTCTTCAAGTGCAGGGGCAAAGTCATTTAGCACTTTGATGAAACAGGTTCTAATGAATGAAGGCACAGGAAAGAAGCAGACCAAGAGATACTACTTCACAGGACAAGTATATTTGAGTTACAAGCCCCAGAAATCATAAGTTAACAGCTCTTCAGGTTCAGAGTCCAATTGAATGCTTCAAAAAGTTCAAGCAGCAGACAAAACTCAACAGCTACTATTCATATGAAACTGTGATTTAGGCCTCCATTGAGGAATTGCTGCAAGAAAACCACTACTGAGGAAGATAAATAAGAGGAAAAGACTTTCTTGACCCAAGAAACACATACGGTGGACATCAGACCAGTGGAAATCTGTTGTTTGGTCTGATGAATCCAAATATGAGATTTTTGTCTCTAACAGTCGTGTCCTTGTAAGACACAGAGAATGTGAACAAGTATCTAATTGTGTGATTCCCACCATGAAGCATTGAAGAGGGGGTGTGATGGTGTGGGGGTGCTTTGCTGGTAACACAGTTGGCGATTTTTACAGAATTGCAGGAACACTTAACCAGCATGTCTAACGCAGTATTCTGCAGCGACATGTCATTCCATCCCGTTTGCGTTTAGTTGGGCCTTCATTTGTTCTTCAACACTTCATATCTTCTTCAACAGCACAATGACCCAAAACACACCTCCAACTGTGTAGGAAAAATTTTACGAAAAAGGAAGGTGATGTAGTGCTGTGTCAGATGACCTGTCCTCCACATTCCCCTGACCTAAACCCAATAGTTAAGACGAGGCTGGACGCAGCCTGCAGGGCTTAGGAGGGAAGCCTCCATGACAGCCCTAGGAGGGAAAGGGTTAACTTCGTAGGGAAAGTTAGAGGTGGAGGAGGGACAGGGAGGAGTTAGGGGGCCGTTACGGAGCTTCCCGCTGTTTTTCGGCAGTGAGCCGGAAGCAGCGGGAGAAGTAACACTCACACAAGTAAGCTCCCGTTGCCCCGCTCTGTACTGCATGTCTGAGGCTGAGATTCTTGCGCGGCTGCGTGCCGCTGCTGTGCACCACGGTCCCGGTTGGTTGGAGGAGACCGTGGCTGCACTTACAATGATCCCCGACGCCGATTCGCCACGTCAGGCACGGCATATGAGGTCTGTTGCAGTGGGGGACAGGCTCCCCTCCCCCGGCCCCCTTCCTGGCAGTAATATGGCGGCGGGGGGGGAGTCTACAACACCCGCTCCTGCTCAGAGGAGGCAGAGAGCGTCGCCGGGGGTGACGGCGACTCAGGCCGGGTCTGCCCGTCGCTCCCGGCGGTCCCGACCTCCAGAACGCCTCAGCCCTGAGGTGGTCCCGCGGACACGGCGTCGCAGGGGGAGCCCTAATATGGACGCTGCAGGCCAGGCAGCTGGGAGGACCGTCCCTTCCCAGGCCCTGCGTCCTGGCAGGAATCCCAGGCCGCGACGGGGTCCGGCGGTTCTCAGGGAGTCGCAGGCCGGGCTCCCTGTCACCCCCCCCCCATCAGATGCAAGATCGGGAAGACTGGTTACGGCCGCCCCGCCTGGTGATGCTCCGGCCAGGGGGCAGGCTTCATCAGGATCGTCGAGACGGACGCCTAGACCTGCAGCGACGTCGAGGCAACAGGTCCGGTCGGAAGTTTGGATCCCAGCGGTCGGGCGGCAGGTTGCCGGCCCATCTGCCAGCGCGTCATCATCCCCGGTTCGGAGATGTCGGTGGGATGGCCAGTCGTCGGCGAGAGAGGAGCTGGAAGACGGTGAAATAGACGTGTATCGGCGAGGGCAGGATGGTCCGGCTGACGGGAACACAGCGCCTGTGCAGCCCGGTGAGTGCATAACTCCATCTTTGTCGTATCCAGCGATTTTTATGTCGGGTGTCGGCAGGGGGGCTGCTAGCGTCGCATCGGTGGCCGGTAGTGGCGCGGGCGGGCGCGACGGCGCGGGTCTAGCGGACTTGGTGGGTTGCTTGCGGGAGCTGGTCGGGCGTCTAGATAGGGCGGCGGCGCCAGTAGTTACGGAGGTGTCCCCGGCGGTAGTTTGGGAAGGCCCCAGGGAAGTGGGACTGTTACAGGCGCGTCCCGTAATGGCGGCTACGGAGGCGGTCGCGGTGTCGGTACAGACCGAGGCCCAAAAAGACGGCGATCGGGTGCGTATTGATGATCGTGCTCGCGGGGAGGTGTATGTTTGCTTTGAAGGTCCGTTGGGGGCGCACTTAAAGCAGGAGGTGCGTGAGCGTATTTGGAAGGACGAATACGTTGAGATTTTTTCTCTTCTGCCGCTTGCTAAATTCAATTTGGATAGGAGCAAGCGGGATGAGAGCAAGAAGGACGAGGAGGAGCGTCGGCGGTATAGGCTTATCCCGCAGACGTTCGTTAATTGGTCGCAGGCGTTCGCCATCTTAGCCAGTGTAATAGGAGAAAAGGCGCCGGAAAATTGTTCGGCGTTGTTTTGTTATTTTGACGCCATTGGGGAGGCTCATCGGGTGTACGGGGGGCAGGCTTGGCTCAGATACGATGAGCAATTCCGTCAGCGAAAAGCGGTTCGGCCGGCGATTCAGTGGGACCAGAAGGATATTGCTCTCTGGTTAAGGGTCACGGCTCCGGTTAGGCAGCCCTTTCCCGGGAGCGTTGGCCAAGGGGGCCAGTCCAGTCAGGTCGGACAGGGCGGTGGGGCAAAGTTGGGATTCTGCTGGCAATTCAACGATGGCCAGTGTAAGTTTGGGGCCACGTGCAAGTTCAAGCACGTGTGTTCGGAGTGTAATGGTGCATCCCATGGGGCGGCAAAATGTATGCGAAAAAAGAGGTCAGGGAACCAGTCCTCCTCGGCTGGTCAAGGGGTTGTCACCGGTGAGGGTGGAAAGGATGGCCCCCTATCTAAATGAGTATCCGGATAGGGCTGCGGCGAAGTTGCTTTACGAAGGGTTTAGTGTTGGTTTTATTATTCCTCCGCCTCCTTATGAGGTCCCGGTTACGCGGAGGAACCTTAAATCGGCCTACTTGCATGCTGAGGTCGTGTCAAAAAAGTTGTTTAAAGAAGTTTCGTTAGGCCGCATGGCGGGGCCTTTTATTGATCCGCCAATAAAGGATTTAGTCGTGTCCCCATTGGGTATTGTTCCAAAGCGCGAGCCCCAAAAATTCCGGTTGATTCAGCACTTATCGTTTCCCAAGGGTTTGTCGGTAAATGACGGGATTGATCATGAGTTGTGCTCCGTAGTGTATACCTCATTCGATAAAGCGGTGGGGTTAGTTCGTGCTGCGGGTCCAGGCGCGCTGCTCGCAAAAACCGACATCGAGGCGGCGTTCAGGTTGTTGCCAGTTCATCCAGAAAGCCAACGGCTGTTGGGTTGTTTTTGGAATGGGGCTTTTTACGTGGATCGGTGCCTTCCGATGGGGTGTTCCCTTTCTTGCGCGTACTTCGAGGCTTTTAGTAGCTTCGTGGAGTGGGTGACGAAGGGTGTAGCCGGGGTCGATTCGTTGATACATTACTTAGACGATTTCTTGTGCGTCGGCCCGGGGGGTTTGCCCGTTTGCGGTAATCTGCTTCACGCACTGCAGAAGGTTGCGAGGGATTTTGGGATCCCTTTGGCGCCAGAAAAGACTGAGGGCCCGGTAACGACGATTTGTTTTTTGGGAATTGAGATAGATTCGGTGGCTATGGAGTGTCGTCTTCCGATGGATAAGTTGGGGGCTTTGAGTCAGGAGGTACGTCGGGCTTGCAAGTTAAAAAAAAAAATTACGCTGCGGGAGATTCAGTCGTTGCTGGGGAAGTTGAATTTCGCCTGCCGGATTATGCCAATGGGGAGGGTGTTCGGTAGACGGTTGGCGGCGGCTACGGCTGGAGTGCGTGCGGCACATCACTTCGTACGGCTCAAGGAGGAGCATCGGGCTGATTTGCAGGTATGGGATGACTTCTTGGGCCAGTATAACGGTCGGTCGCTATGGATGGCTCCAGCGCAGGATACGAGTGATTTGAATATTTTTACGGATGCAGCTGGAGCGGGCGGTTTTGGAGCTTATGGGGGGGGTCCGTGGTGCGCGGGTCAATGGCCGGCTAGCTGGGTGTCCAGTGGACTCACGCGGAATCTGGCCCTGCTCGAGCTGTTCCCCATCGTGGTTGCGGCGACCATCTGGGGGGACAGGCTCAGGGATAAGAAGGTTCGTTTTTACTGCGACAACATGGGGGTGGTGCTGGCCATTAACAACATCACGGCGTCCTCTCCTCCGGTAATTCAGTTGTTGCGACATTTAGTGTTGGTGTGCTTGTCATTGAACGCGTGGGTGGTGGCGGTGCACGTGCCGGGGGTACGGAATTGTATCGCTGATGCTCTTTCTCGCTCGCAGTGGGACCGGTTTCGGCAATTGGCACCGGGAGCGGAACGTCTCGGTTTGGTCTGCCCGGAACATCTTTGGGATCTGGTCTCGGTCCCGTAGAACGATTGGTGAAAAGGTCTTTGGCGCGCTCAACGTGGAGTGCTTATTCTGCTTGCTGGAGGCAGTGGGAGGAGTGGGTAAGAGAGTTGGGTGATGTCAACACGGATAGAGACAGGTTGGTGGCACTTTTGTACTGGTTAGGGGACGCCTGGGAGGCGGGGTTTTCATTGGCAAAGGTTAACCGCTTCATGTCGGCGGTGGCGTTTGGTTTCAAGTTACGGGGCTTTAGGGATGTGTCTAAGGAATTCTTAGTGGGGCAGGCTTTGAAGGGTTTGCGCCGAGGTAGGGTCGAGGCGGATCGTAGAAGGCCTGTGTCGTTTTCTCTGCTGAGCTCTTTGGGCGGATCATTAGCATCGGTCTGTCGTTCTTCGGCCGAGATGAGGTTGTTTCGGTTAGCTTTTTCTTTGGCGTTCTTTGGGGCATTTAGAATCGGCGAGTTGGTTTCGCCGAGTACCAAGCAAGCTGGGGGGTTGAGACTGAGAGACGTGAGCCTATATACAGATCGGTTGGAGGTATGGTTGCGTCGGTCAAAGACTGACCAATTAGGAAAGGGGAAGCTGATAGTGTTGTTCGCTCTCCCGGGTTCGGCTATGTGCCCGGTGGCGTGCAGGCAGGGTTTTAAGCCACAAGTGGGGTCTCCGGAGTTGCCATTGCTATGTCACGAGGACGGGTTATTTTTGTCTAGATTTCAATTTAGAGCTGTATTCAAAAAATGCTTGGCGGCGGTCGGTGTTGCGGCGGACGCGTACTCATCTCATTCCTTCAGGATTGGCGCAGCAACGGAAGCAGGGCGCTGGGGGTTGGATGATGAGGGGGTGCGGCGCATCGGTCGTTGGGAGTCCAACAGATTTAGGTCTTATGTCCGCCCCCATCTGTTATGAGTTTTGCCGTTTGCACTTATAAGAATGTTTTGTGTGGTGGTATTTAACTTGCTTTTCCGTTTCAGATCCGCCTCCGTGTTTGGTGTGGTTGCTGGGCCACTCTTACGTGCATTGGGGGGCTTTGAGGGCGGACGTCCGCCCGGACGGTCGCCAGTTGCGCATTCCGCGACAGGATGCGGTTTTGCATTGGCTGGGATTTAGAGGTATGTCGTGGAGTAGGGTGTTAGCGGAATTCCAGACATATGCCCGGCTTGATAGGGTCCCGGAGATCTTGGTCTTGCACGTGGGTGGGAACGATTTGGGTGTCCGCCCTTTTCGTGAGTTGGTGCGGGATATTAAACACGATATGTTGTGTTTGTGGGTTTCTTATCCCAGGTTGGTAATTGTGTGGTCGGACATTGTCCCAAGAAAACATTGGCGGCTGGCTAGGTCAGTGGAAAGAGTCAATAAGGCTCGCATTAAGGTTAATCGCGCGGTGTCCCGATTTGTAGCCAAAAACGGGGGCATTTGTGTTCGGCACAGGGACTTGGAGTCAGGAGTGGGGAACTACTGGAGGAGCGATGGGGTTCATTTGACCGAGGTTGGGATTGATCTGTGGAGCTTGGCAATAGCAGAAGGAATTGAAAGGGCGGTGGTGGTGTGGCGGAACTCACAGGCTTAAGGTGGTCAAGGCCTGTTTCGCTGTGGCGGGGGGAGTCCTTGAGGCCAGTCAGTACAAAATTGGTGGGGGGGTCGCATCGGGGGTATGCGTCCCCCAAAAAAGGTACATGGTTGAAGACTTCATCGGGTGTTATCCCTTTGAAGTGGTCTTCTGGTGGAAGGTATATCACTCGAAGGCTTCATCGGGTGTTATCCCTTTGAAGTGGACTTCTAGTGGTCGGTATAGCACTTGAAGGCTTCATCGGGTGTTATCCCCTTGAAGTGGACTTCTGGTGGTTGGAGCCATCTGCAGAGGTCAGTGGTGCCTCCGAGCTGGTTTACGGCTGGAGGTAATTGGTGGTTTGCAGATGGCTAACTCGAGGTGTGTAAAAAAGGAATATCTAAAATGGCTTCAAGGACTGCCCCTGCTCGGTCTAATGTTAACGTTAAATTGTTATTTATGATTCTGACCCATGTTGGGTCATGTGAATTATTAGGAGGAATTCTCTGGTGGATTCCTAATTAGTTATCCGAATGTTTCGGATTTAATTTGGTTTTAAAACTGTGAAATTAATAAAACGGCTGCTGTGGCCATTTCACATCCAACCTCGGTGTCACGTGTCTTTTCCTAAAGGTGGGGGTGAAGGGATTGGTAGGGATAAGGGAAGGTGCACTAACACACGACTCTACTTAGGCAGGTCAAGACGAGGCTGGACGCAGCCTGCAGGGCTTAGGAGGGAAGCCTCCATGACAGCCCTAGGAGGGAAAGGGTTAACTTCGTAGGGAAAGTTAGAGGTGGAGGAGGGACAGGGAGGAGTTAGGGGGCCGTTACGGAGCTTCCCGCTGTTTTTCGGCAGTGAGCCGGAAGCAGCGGGAGAAGTAACACTCACACAAGTAAGCTCCCACCCTCCCTCCCATTTGGTGTTATCCCTTGTGGTCTTTATTAATTCTGTTTATGAGTGTGGCAATTTTATTGTGTGCTTATTTAACATGTTTTTTTTTTTTTTTTCTTTTCATTCGGAGTAGGTCCTGGTGTCATGGCAGCTGGCGGGGGGAGTCCTTGAGGCCAGTCAGTACAAAATTGGTGGGGGGGTCGCATCGGGGGTATGCGTCCCCCAAAAAAGGTACATGGTTGAAGACTTCATCGGGTGTTATCCCTTTGAAGTGGTCTTCTGGTGGAAGGTATATCACTCGAAGGCTTCATCGGGTGTTATCCCTTTGAAGTGGACTTCTAGTGGTCGGTATAGCACTTGAAGGCTTCATCGGGTGTTATCCCCTTGAAGTGGACTTCTGGTGGTTGGAGCCATCTGCAGAGGTCAGTGGTGCCTCCGAGCTGGTTTACGGCTGGAGGTAATTGGTGGTTTGCAGATGGCTAACTCGAGGTGTGTAAAAAAGGAATATCTAAAATGGCTTCAAGGACTGCCCCTGCTCGGTCTAATGTTAACGTTAAATTGTTATTTATGATTCTGACCCATGTTGGGTCATGTGAATTATTAGGAGGAATTCTCTGGTGGATTCCTAATTAGTTATCCGAATGTTTCGGATTTAATTTGGTTTTAAAACTGTGAAATTAATAAAACGGCTGCTGTGGCCATTTCACATCCAACCTCGGTGTCACGTGTCTTTTCCTAAAGGTGGGGGTGAAGGGATTGGTAGGGATAAGGGAAGGTGCACTAACACACGACTCTACTTAGGCAGGTCATGGTTTTGGATGAATTGGCCTGGTGAGGTAAGAAAAAGCAGCCAACAAGTTCTCAGCATACATGTGGATCCCGTCAAGACTGTTGAAAAAGCATTCCTGGTGGATACCTACTGAAGTTGGTTTAGAAAAAGCCAAGAGTGCCCCAATCTGTTATCAAGGCAAGGAGTGGCTATTTTGAAGAATCTAAAATATTAGATAGTTTTGAATTGTATTAAGTGTTTTTGCTCACTGTATTCACATGTTAAGGAGTAATGGCATATTGCTTCACGATCAGTGTGGGGTCCAATCTACTGAACCCCACAGATCCCTAAAGAGGGCAGGTGCCCTTCGACAGTTTCTCTGCTCAGCATAGGTCCCTTCTACCAGCTGTGCAGAAAACGTGAAAACCGACCTATTCAAGTTAATGGGGATGCACAAGCGCATGGGGCCTGAGCTTGGCCAATACTGTGCAGGAGTCTCATTACTTAACTAGCGCAGTGATGGTATATCCCAGCGATATGCTATTACTTTCCCTGGGGGGAGACAACACTTTTATTAGCAAGAAATATAAGTAAACGCTTCATGTAACTTTACAAAATGTATTCTTAGTTTGGATAAATGCAGTTTATTAGACAATCATCAATGCAAACAATTCATTTAATCCCAGGCTGCTACAGTAGCAGTGGCATAATTACCGCTGTAACAGCCATAGCGGCTGCTACGGGGCCCGTGCCGCCCACCGGCACAGGCCCCCACATGCCCGGTGGCGCTGTTAGCAGCCACCTTAGTACGCAGATACTATTGAACACTATGGCAGAGCAGGGAGGTATGTTCGGCCCACAGCCTATCAGGTGCAAGGACTGGATCCCTGCGCAGGCCGGCGTGATGATGTCACTGGATCACTCCGGCCTACGCAAGGATCCCGTTGGCGTTGTGGAGCAGCACAGTTCGTCGTTGGAACGGGGCTAGCTCCGTCTGGCCAGGCTGCGATAGGCTCTCCCGCTCCTAAGCCTGCCATCCTGAGTGGTGGAAGATGGAGTCAGTCTCAGAGACATAGACTCAGGTGCAGACTGATTACCTATGGGCGTATACACAGAAGTTGTGCCTGGCAGATCCTTTACACAAACATTATTAATGCTGGTATGCATGGTTGATGCCAATGTCTGTTACTGGGAAGAAGGAGAAAAGAGTCATCCTATTGGTCTCCTAACTACCTGCAGCTGGTGCTTGTACACCTATGTATCACTGTGTTCAATGTTTCCCGAGCACAGGCCTAGCAGCAGAACCTCAGAGCAAAGATGTCAATCCTGCTACGTATTCCTCCATGTACTAGTTCACATTGCCTCGCACTGATACATTATAACAACTGTTTATATGTCTTTTTATGGATACATAGTGTATTATGGAAATTAGATTTTGGGTTGTCTGTTATACTTGAAAGAGGAACTTTCTAATAACTAACAAAAATGTAAACAGTGGTATTTCTCTAGCAACCACTAAGATTACAACTGTGGCTTTTTTTATGACGGGGCGAAAATGAAAAAGTCGTAGAGTAGTTGCTGATGGTGGCTTTTCTTCATAGTTGCCTTGTTTAATAACAACTCTGTTCTGTAATAAGTGCTAATTGTCTTCCTGGTTGTCATGATTGAAATAAGATAACAACAACCAGAGGTAGCCATTAAAACTATGGGCTTATTGCCAATGAAAAGCAGCTTACATGTGTTAGAATGCTGCTCTAACCACTCTTCCCTTCGTGCCATCCCTTCTCATGGACTCTCTACAGCACGGCCATTAATCCTAGACTTCTACTTGAGTACTCTCCTTTGCCTGTGAACACCTTTGGCAACCCATGTAAGTGTCCGTCCCGGCTGTATCATCTGCTTTTATGCAGTTGTGTGCAGGGATTCCACTGTCCTGGCAGCGATAAAATTCAGAGCTCAGAAGACCCCCTGCGCTGCCTAAGAGATGCTTAAAGGTTCCACTGTTTCTTTGCAATAGCTTTCCTTGTATGAGGAGACTGTGTACATATATTGTTGTAAAATCACGCTTTCTGCAGAGGAACACTGACATCTATTGTCACTAATAACATCTGGTGGCGCTGGAAGGGTTACCAACCTGACAGTAAACTGCAGAAAAGAATCAACATTTACTCAAAATGTATTTCTGACCAAAAGGGCGAATCTTGGAATATCTGCCTCGTTACCCAAAGAGTCCGCTTCCCCTAATTAATTCTCTGCTCAGCCAGCCAGCAGATGCTGCGTTTGACAGCGTTGTTGGATTTCAATCTACAGAATAATAACCAAAACAAGCAAAAAGATAGGCGAGTCGGTGGGAGAGTGTTTAGTAGGTGAATGCACACGCACAATCATATGGAGGCCAAAATTACTTATTCTAAATTGCCAGTGAATTCAATTTAAGAAGAAGCAGCTTTTTCCCCCGACTGATATTGACTCTCTCTGGCCCAGCACTGCGTGAAGCCCTCTGAATAATCTACCCTAGCAGAATTAATATTCCCAACCCTCTTGTATATGCATATGACGTGCAGTCAATAAACCAACATGTTTAAAAAATGAATTAAAAGAAAATGGACTTTTGAAACGAAACCTCCGCCCCTATGAATGATTATAGTTATTTATCAGGATGGAAGGCTATGCAGGAATGCAAAATAAGGTCTAATTTCTCCTGACACCATCCCTACATCTCATAAGATTGATATGGTAGGAGGAATGTGGGCTCACATACGCTGCTTCTCAGCCCCCTACACACCTAGCTTACCCTCAGGCCAGAAAATGCCCCTCTGAGTTGCACTTGCTGCCATCTGCTTGTGCTAATCGGAGAAGTACAGCGCAGCAAGAAGCACAAAGACTAATGTGCTGCTAGTTATGCAAGGACTGCTGCTAGCGAAGTCTGGTAACTCTTTAATGTTCCATGATGCTGCTTATGAAGCTTATAGTCTTTGATATGAGAAAAGTTTACAATTTATGGAGAGATAAAATGCTGAGGCACCAATGAAAATAGTGGCCTCCTGCATTGTGATATCATATGCTAATGTGAATAAAATTGTGAAAAAAAGAGCAGTTCAATTTAGCAATTTATTTAAAAGACAACATTTTTGTTTCATTGGGGAGCTAGAGAAGGCCACATAGGAATAGTTTAAGTAGAATATTTAGTGAAGTTCTACAAAACTTTAACATGTACCGGATTAAGCTTGCAAAATGGTGTCCCTTTAAGAAGTGGCAGCTATGCTGTACTATTCATGTCCGTATTCCAAGAAAACTTCCAGTCAAACCAGAAAGTAAGACTGAGCTAAGATTTTTTTTTTTTTACCTCTAGTCAAACCATCTCGATGAGCTATGTCCATATGCTGTATAAGGGTATATGGATGTTATAGAGGGTGGATCCCCGCTCAGGGACCCTCGCTATTATTTAGAGCAGATAGCCTCTGTAAAGAAAACTCAGAACAACAAAGTATTACAAGTTCTCTTATTCATTTCAGTCGGCGCCATGTAATACTATGTTTTCCCTGCCATAACTTGTATGAGCATTGGCAGCTTCTTCCTGCGATAATAGCCTAACAATAAAGGACAGCATTGATGACAGAAACCCTTTCATTTTCAGGTTTGTGATTTTAAAAGTACAAATATAAATTAGAATAAAAACAAATCTCCCACACTACTGAATTGTCTGGTGTTTAAAGGGTAATGTATTATAGTTTTCAAAGTGTAATATAAGATACTGTATCAAAATGAATCTGACATCAGACTATGCTACTCTATATAAGGGAAGCATAGTATGGGAACAGGTCGGGTCTGCTATTAGCCAAAACAACACAAAAAAAAATAATATTGTGCCGTATGGCTAATAGGAGCGATAAAAGAATACACCGAACTTAAGTATATTAGTCCTGTTGACACAGAGTTTTTTTACACGTTTTTTTTTTACGCGGAATCCGCATCAGAAACCGCAGCAAAAAAACAGCTGAAATCGACAGCCATTGATTTCAATGGGAGGTGGAGGCGTTTCTTGCCCGCGAGCGGAAATAAACCGCTCGCGGGTAAAAGAAGCGACGTGACCTATCTTGAGGCAGTTTCCGCCTCCAAAACCCCATTTCAATCAATGGGAGATGGAAAAAAAATGCCTCAACGCCTGTTTTGATGCGTTTTTGTCAAACCACTGTGCAAAAAACCGCCTGGAGCAGATTTTACAGGCGGAATTTTCCGCCTGCAAAAAAACTCTGTGTGGACAGGGCCTAACACTGAACCTTCACTTCAAGATAAATACAATATCCCAGATCAGATAAACTGAAAACAAAGTGCGTTCTGCCTTTATAAAAAAAGAAAAAATCCCCAATGTTTTCTATACAAAATGTATAATTTCCTGATACATTTATATGCGGTCACAGAATAAAAAGCGCTTAAACCTGCTTAATTCTACACCAATTACAATGACCCGAAGAATTACAGTACCTTATATCGCTATAACTTTATAAAATAGAACGCAGTTCACAGAATGTAACTATTGCTTTAGGTAATGACCCTCAAAAGACCTTAAAATCAGTAGACATTCAGGCTCTCTATGAATAGCTTCGAAAATGAATTCTGTAACAGCATTCCTTCCACAAGGAGCCTTGAACAAAGCAGACCCCATTAAACAAGATGTCTTCTGTATTAATAGGAGGCTGCGATGGGCATGTTGAATATTTAATACGTGCTCTAAAAGCATGCTTAACATTGCTGTGAGTGCCCATTCCAATGGGCAATACATCTTCCTAAACAAGGTGTCAGAATTCAGCAGCAATGGGAGAACAGAAAAGGATAAGGTGTTACCCAAAAGCCATCATAAAAGATTCTTCAATTTCCTTATTTCTTTCTAATTTCGGTATTATGAAGAGAAATGCTGACATATTCCTACTAGGACTGACAACACCCCATTCTTTACCACAACTGATTAAACGATGCGGTGTTACTTATTGTTTGCATTTATTTCTTTTGTGTTAATCACTAACGTTGCGCTATGCAGTTACTGTTTTATAGGAAGCTTCGTCTCAAATATAGCAGAATGAACACGATGCACACTTCATATCCGAGATACTTAGGCGAAGTCAAGCTTTTATGGTCTGCCAAAAGAATTTGCCGAGGACGCTGTTCATTTTTAGGGAAAGGCCAGAGCAGTCATACAGCTTGAGCAGACTGTTCCTTTTATTTTTGTTTGACATAGCTGTACGAAGCCTTGATATGTTTGTGGGATGCCATTTTTCGGTATATATATACATTACAATTTAATTTATATACATTTTTATTTGGGAAAAATGCAGTAAAAAAGCAATTCTGCTACAGTTTTTATTAACACCAAACACCAATCATCATGAATTGTGTTATAAATGTATTAAGTTGTATAAGGTTGCTAAGATTGTGTGGACACCAAATATGTGTATATTATTCCATTAAGGTAAAACGAAGAAGAAAGAGCCATGCACCACCCTTCCAGATTTTCAAACGCAGCTTTTATTTCGTGTGGAGGCAGGTTTAAAACAGGAGACTAGCGCATGACAATCGGCCAAGGCCTTGAAAAAGCATCTGAAGGACGTAAAACGTCCGTAGGCCGATTGTCATGCGCTAGTCTCCAGTTCTCAACCTGCCTCCACACAAAATAAAAAGCTGCGTTTGAAAATCTGGAAGGGTGAGCGCCGTGCATCTTTCTTCTTCGTTTTATTATATGCTTGGATCTGACTTGTCATAAGCACAGAGTACCAACGAAAAGCAGTGACTATAGGACCACAGATCCCAGCAGCATAGCATTCCACAATGTGGTGCCAACCGCTTACCCCATTACGTGTTTGATTTATTCGGTTATGGGACTAAGATTCATATACATGTATGTTTGTGTTTTTTCTTTAACTTATATTTTTTAACATTACTTATGCCAGTACATTAGTCTGTGTTCACAGGCCGTTGTTAGGGCATACCAGGTACGGTATGGTCCCTGACAGTTTTACAAGGATTCCCTGTGTTGTGCTCAAAGGGGGTCTCTCCCTCTGTATGCTGTGGCCAGCGTTGACCGTGGCACAGAAAGAGTTAAAGGGTTAGAGCGGAGATGTGGTTGTGTATTACATTAATTGCCCTGCTCTTGATTATGTGGGCACTGTCGCAGTGCCAGCGGGATCAGCCTGACCAGTATGTTCTTCATGCTGTGGCTACTGCATGACAAGTATACTCGTAATCTGTCCTCAACAAGTTTAAAGAATGTCAAGGACTTTGGGGATGTTAAATTAAGTGAGGGATAGAAAAAAAATTCCTTACCAATTGATGAGGATTTAATTTTCTGCCACAGTCCCTCGTTTCTAAAAACCCATCAACATATGTAAACAATGCAGCAGTGGTGACTTGTTGTCCATGCTAATGTTACCTCATGTATTTTGTTTAACACAACTAAAGTCAACCTGTTTAAAAGGGTCATATAAGATTTTTTTTTATTTTTTATTTTTTTAAATGGCCATGTTTCTAGAAGGAAGCAGCCTGTTTTTTCTTTCTTAATCTCATCCAAACTGTTAGAATACTTAGAAATGAAACATTTGTACCATGACTCTAGGAAGGATGAATTGATAGATTGCTTTTGAAACCACACACAGTGTTAAACATGTCCCATTGTTGGGCTGCTCTTCTGTATATTTGAGAAGTTTATTGTCCTTATATAACTCATACTGTGATCCTCTCGAATTTAATTTTAATTAAAATGGCTTTTAATTAAAAGAGAACTCACTCAATTAAATAGTTCCATAAAAAATATTGTAAAATAACATCAATAAGATTTCAAAAACAATAACTGATGCTGTTTAACCACAGAAAAGTGGGCAGGGTTTCTTTCCAGCACAGCACATGGAAGGTAAAACCTTATAGGCTATGTAAACCTTTCACATATTTTTTATATATATCTCAGTCAGTGTGTTTGGAGCAACTTTCAAATTCGTTTTTAATAAAAATTATGTTTATTTTTCTAGATACAGCTGCTCTGTGTTCTCCATACAAAGCAGCTGTATCGTTCGCTGAATCCTGTACCCATCAGATCCACAGGACTGACGGGTTCAGTGAAAGCGGGTCAGAGACACGCAGGATCCAACTGTTATCCATCACATGTAAGTTCATAGTTCATAACGTAGATGTGATAGATTACAGATGGATCCTATGTGTAAGAGACATGCTGGACCCGCTGACACTAAACAGATGGATTCAGGTCTTAGTGAAAGATACAGCTGCTCTGTATACAGGATACAAGGCAGCTGTATCTGAACAAGCAAAAATATTTTTTAATAAAGTCTCATTTGAAAGTTGCTCCAAACACACCGATTGACATTTATATATATATATATATATATATATATATATATATATATATATATATATATATACACACTACCGTTCAAAAGTTTGGGGTCACCCAGACAATTTTGTGTTTTCCATGAAAACTCACACTTATAGTTATCAAATGAGTTGCAAAATGACTAGAAAATATAGTCAATACATTGGCAAGGTTAGAAATAATGATTTTTATTTGAAATAATAATTTTCTCCTTTAAACTTTGCTTTCGTCAAAGAATACTCCATTTGCAGCAATTACAGCATTGCAGACCTTTGGCATTCTAGCTGTTAATTTGCTGAGGTAATCGGGAGAAATTTCACCCCATGCTTCCAGAAGGCCCTCTCACAAGTTGGATTGGCTTGATGGGCACTTCTTGCGTACCATACGGTCAAGCTGCTCCCACAACAGCTCTATGGGGTTGAGATCTGGTGACTGCGCTGGCCACTCCATTACAGACAGAATACCAGCTGCCTGCTTCTTCCCTAAATAGTTCTTGCATAATTTGGAGGTGTGCTTTGGGTCATTGTCCTGTTGTAGGATGAAATTGGCTCCAATCAAGCGCTGTCCACAGGGTACGGCATGGCATTGCAAAATGGAGTGATAGCCTTCCTTATTCAAAATCCCTTTTACCTTGTACAAATCTCCCACTTTACCAGCACCAAAGCAACCCCAGACCATCACATTACCTCCACCATGCTTGACAGATGGCGTCAGGCACTCTTCCATCATCTTTTCAGTTGTTCTGCGTCTCACAAATGTTCTTCTGTGTGATCCAAACACCTCAAACTTCGATTCGTCTGTCCATAACACTTTTTTCCAATCTTCCTCTGTCCAATGTCTGTGTGCTTTTGCCCATATTAATCTTTTCCTTTTATTAGCCAGTCTCAGATATGGCTTTTTCTTTGCCACTCTGCCCTGAAGGCCAGCATCCCAGAGTCGCCTCTTCACTGTAGACGTTGACACTGGCGTTTTGCAGGTACTATTTAATGAAGCTGCCAGTTGAGGACCTGTGAGGCGTCTATTTCTCAAACTAGAGACTCTAATGTACTTGTCTTGTTGCTCAGTTGTGCAGCGGGGCCTCCCACTTCTCTTTCTACTCTGGTTAGAGCCTGTGTGTGCTGTCCTCTGAAGGGAGTAGTACAAACCGTTGTAGGAAATCTTCAGTTTCTTGGCAATTTCTCGCATGGAATAGCCTTAATTTCTAAGAACAAGAATAGACTGTCGAGTTTCACATGAAAGCTCTCTTTTTCGAGCCATTTTGAGAGTTTAATCGAACCCACAAATATAATGCTCTAGATTCTCAACTAGCTCAAAGGAAGGTCAGTTTTATAGCTCCTCTAAACAGCAAAATTGTTTACAGCGGTGCTAACATAATTGCCCATAAGTTTTCAAGTGTTTTTTAATCATCCATTAGCCTTCTAACACAGTTAGCAAACACAATGTACCATTAGAACACTGGAGTGATGGTTGCTGGAAATGGGCCTCTATACACCTATGTAGATATTGCATTAAAAACCAGACGTTTGCAGCTAGAATAGTCATTTAGCACATTAACAATGTATAGAGTGTATTTCTGATTCATTTAATGTTATCTTCATTGAAAAAAACGGTGCTTTTCTTTCAAAAATAAGGAAATTTCTAAGTGACCCTAAACTTTTGAACGGTAATGTGTGTATATATGTATACATATGTATACATATCCTTTAAACGGGTTGTCCGGTTTCAGTAAAATCATGTTGTATCAGTTATACATTTTTCCAATATAATTTCTGTATTTATTCCTCACGGTTTTCAAGATCTCTGCTTGTTGTCGTTCAGTAGGAACATTCATTGTTTGTTTACTTTCTGTGGATAAAATTCTGTCCATGGTCATGTCATGGACACAGGTGCTGGGATTATTAGAAGACACAACTCTGATGCACACACTGTAACGAGCCGTGCATCTGTGTGTCCATCAAATGACCGGGACAGATTTTATCTACTTGAATTAAATAATAAATGTTCCTACCGAATGACCACAAGCAGAGGTCTTGAAAACTGTGAGGAATTAATGCAGAAAGTATATTGGAAAATTGTATTTTAATTATAAAAAAATAATATCACATTAGGAGCTTGTGTTCACTGTCGCCCACAATTATGACAATGACAAAGCCAATACGACCTTTTTTTTTATTTATTTTTTTTAATCACTACAAAATAGTTTTAAATGTAGCTGACAGTCTTAGTGTTCAATATGTTGTACATGCAAAGTATGTGTGTAAGCATAAAAAGATGATGATAGATAGATAGATAGATAGATAGATAGATAGATAGATAGATAGATAGATAGATAGATAGATAGATAGATAGATAGATAGATAGATAGATAGATAGATAGATAGATAGGATAAATGACAAAAATTTGATGGTCAATTGTTCCTAGGTTAATAAAGACAGATAGGTTAATAATGTCAGACAGATGCTCCCTTGTACAAATAGGTTGTTAAAAGCAATAGCACTGAGATAAAGTCAAATTGCTGTAAAAGATAAACAGTCAATCCAATAGACTCATAAAACAGAACTGGAAGTCTTGTCCATTTTCTAGCGCTAATACTTCAAAAAAGCAGGTACTGTATATTGCTGACAAAGGACAATATTTACTAGCAGCAATATTTCTATCAATATACTACATTCAGAAGTGCATTGGTCCTTGTCAGTTGTACAACAGAATACTAGATTCTAAATTATCTTCATTTTCCAAGCTGCTCTTTGCTAACCCCTCAAGAAAAAAGACGTATGTTTTAGTATTTCGCACTCTAGATGGTTATTGTAAGAGAGGAATACCTGATGAGTCCAAGTGAATAATTGCTGCGTGCTTCTATTACAGTGGTCATTTATGGTTTACTCCCTAACTTATAATTATCTACGGAGAGAGGCATTTGAGGTGGCATCCGCCAAATCTCTAAAGTGGTTGTCTTAAACCTATGGCTCTCCAGCTGTTTTGAAAAACCGCTAGGAGTTATAGTTTCACAACAGCTGGAGAGTTGGAGAACACTGCTCGTAAACATATGAGGTGTCACGTAGCGGGTTAGTGGACCCACTAGGCCGCACCGCCGTAGCAGGGAGGCAGCTGGCCAAACAACAGGAACCCCAGAATACAAAGTCCCGCACAAGGGTACCTGGATAGTCCAGACAGTGGCCGCAGCTCTGGCACAGGTGGAGATGGGTGCAGCAGGTATCGCCAAATGTGGCGGATGTCACAGGTGCCGCAGGTTGCGCCAGACGTGGCAAATTCCTCTGGACGTGGCAGAATACACAGGACGTGGCGGATGACACAGATGCCGCAGGTGCGCCAGACATGGCGAATTCCTCTGAATGTGGCAGATGACACAGGACGTGACACGACTCCGACACTAATAGGCACAGGAACAAGAACAGCATGGGATACAGGAACAGGTAACAGGGCATGGGTTACAACTGGAACGGGAAACACTAAGGGACCATTTGCAAGACAGACTTGGAAAACTAACAACGCTCAGGCAAGGATCAGAAGGCCTGGGGCCTTCTTATAGACCAGGAAATCATGGCAGTTGTTGTTGATGATGATTTCCTCCGTGCGCGCGCTGGCCCTTTAATTCTGGGCACGAGCGTGCGCGCGCACCCTACAGGACACAGCAGACCGGAGCGGAAGGAGATGGGGACCAGCGCTCACGGATCCATGGCTGCGGGCGTCGGGAGGTGAGTAAACCCGACGGCCCGTAGCCATGGATGCTACATTAGGCAACTAGAAACCCTTCCTCCTTATGGAAGGAGGAATATTAGAATAAGTTGTACCTGTTGAAATTTACTGGCAAATTTCAGAGGTGACAGAGATTCCCTTTATAGTAATCACTTGAAATGACCTGCATTGTATAATGGTACTATAAAAATAAGGGTTTCTTCTAGCTGATAGCCCTAAATAAGTACAATGGTCCCGGAACATTTGTTTACCTGAACTTGCATTAAAGTTAACTTAAATGACTTCTTATGGGCCATTGCCTCTTGAATGCAGGATTGACCTGTGATATCGTCCCATTTATTATGTACAGTACGCGTAGAGACTATTGTACTGAACAGTATTGTAGAAAACACAATTCAGAGCAATTCACTGTATAAGAAACCAAGACACAAATAGGGTTTTATAACTACTGCAATGTATTACCTAAATACGTTTGCCCTTTACTATCCTCACCTGAGTAGGAGTGAATAGGAGCAGAGCTGCAGTTCGGCAGCACGGCTGCTATGCTATGTACGGAGCCAACTGTTTCTTGCTCCGTACTTCACGTAATGGGCCATAACATCCGGTGCCTGGAGGCAACCAGACCAGCTTAAGGGTACGAGGTTCGGGTGACGGACCCACACCGATAATATACTGATGACCTATCCGGCGGATAGGTCATCAGTTGTTCAGTAGTGGACAACCCATTTAACAAAACACTGGGCTGTAGTCACATTTCTTATCATTTAATTACTGTACTTGCCAAAAACAGTGGTACTCATTCTCTAGAATAGCAATAGTCCATGCATGATATAGAGCACAAGACATTAAATATATCACAGTAACTAAAAGATACAACGTTTACCTCCAGTTGTAAACCATCAGCCTGTATAAAGCCATGTAGATTGCAGTGCTGTATTGTTAAACCATATCTAATTTTTCAGGGAAATTTTCAGAATAAGATGTCATATGTATGTGCATGAGGAATAACACTATTTATGGCCATTATATTACTTATATATGGCATTTTTGGGCAGTTTTTCCAACTGCAGGCTCTATCTCTAATTCTCAGTTGTCTCCGAGCTATTGGGTGGAGCCTATCTGCTGCCATGTCCTCTATACACTGCACACATAGAAAAGGAGAATCCTGTACTCTGATGTGCAAACAGATATGCCCCTGTGGTTTAACCCAATTCTCACACAGTTGTCAGATGCTTCGGCACCATCTTTTTGGATTCAACATGGGATATGCACTATTGGGGATATGTATACGGATAATGTTCTCAAATCGTTTACACAGCTACAGTCTGATTTTGCACTACCTAGAGATGCCTTTTATAGGTACCTCCAATTGCATCATGCTCTTAAATCCCAATACCCATCCTCTGAGTTGGCATTCTCGCAATTTCCGTTGATAGGAATTTTTAGATCCCAAGGTCCCAGAGGTTTGATCTCTGCCATATACACATACCTCATTTTGGACAATTTAGTCAGCACACCCTTACAGGTGAAAGACAAGTGGACTGCACAGATACTAGACCTATCGGTAGGAGATTGGGATGAGATCCTATCCTCTCCACTACTTGTATCTCCAGCGGCCAATAACAGGATGATACAACTATCCATAATTCATCAGAGTTACCTTACTCCTGTTAGATTGAACAAAATGGGTAGGCACCCAAGTACGGAATGTCACAGATGCCGCTTCCCAATGTCTGATTTTTGGCACATAATATGGGCATGTCCAATCATTTCCTCTTTCTGGTAAGAAGTAGTTAGGGTAGCTACTGATATTCTACATATACCAGTTCCAGTTATTCCACAAGTTTGTCTGTTGGTATCTTACAAGATGAACAATGGCCTCATTCCATGAGAATATTCCTCAGGGAGGTGTTGTTTATGGCGCGTAAAATTATTGCTCTCTGTTGGATAGACCCACGTCCTCCTACTACGGATAAATGGAAATCACTTGTAAATTCATTATTCCGTACGAAAGAATAATGTACAGACAGAGAAGGTGTATTGATAAATTCTATAACATATGGGACGCATGTTATACTTCTGCTTTGACTCAGTATACCCCGCGCCGGTATAATGATCTTAGAAAGTTGTTGACACATAATTGACGCTGATGGGATGAGTTTCTGTACGTTATAAAATATATAGTATTTGTTACTGCCAATTCTGTACTATATGTCTGAATACATGTGTGTATTTCTTGAGATATTGTTCTGTTATGTTTCATACAATCTCTGTTGTATCCTGTGTATTATGTACATTTAATGATTGAATTTGTACTACAATTCTTCAATAAAACGAGTTTAAAAAAAGAAAAGAAAAGGAGAATCCTGCTCTCCTGTCTCTATCTATAAAATATACAGTAGCTGCAGAAGCATGGAGGAGATTATACAGCAGTAATGAGCAGTGTATCTGAGAATCCACAACTGAGGTGACACAGAAATCTTACCAGCAGCCTGTGTCTTTCTCCTGCTTCCTCCTCCTGCTCACCTCTCCATAGACTAGTATGCAGCATGTCTGTTGCTGACTCATTCTCTCTCTGCTCCCTCCTCATGCACCCCGTCCCCTCTCCATAGACTTGTATGGACAGGCAATGAAGTCACACCCCCCACCTTCTGCGGTCCTTCAATTCTACTCCGTTACCAGGGACAGACTTTTCTTGACAACAGGGGGTAGACAGCAGATTACAGGAAGGATACACCTAGTGGCAGTAACTTCACAGTGTATTTGCATGGATAAAACAACAACATTTTAAAGGTGTTATCTGGATTTTTAAAATTGATGGCCTATCCTTATGATAGACCATCAATTTTAAATCGGTGGAGGTCCGATTCTCGACACCCCCACCAATCAGTTATTCAAAGGGGCTGCTTGTACGCATGCTGAAGAGTCTTTATTGTTTACATGATTCTCCTCATCGTCATTAAATTTGTGGCAGCCATGCAAGGTATTACATCACTGTCCGATTCAATTTGGACCTTTCCAAAGTCGCTCCGATCCTTACTCTTATCCAAAGAACCTGCAACCACTTAAGTTTCCTTCATCTGCTTCCTCTTCAGCAGGGTTTATCAAGGTTTTTCTACTGAGGCTTTACCAGCCAGAACATAGTGACACCTGGACCTCACAAGTGGTCAAACTCTATGCCAAAATGAAAAATAATAGTTCATATTTTACTTTCTCCTGAATCCAGTATAACATAAGCACAAAAGGATAACATTATGAAAATCAGAAATGGTTGCAGTACTTGCACCATAAATACGAAATTTTTTCCAGATAAATATTCACCAGGGCAAAGTCCAGGATTTTCAAACAATGAGAGGTTAATATCGTTTCTGTTTCCACTATGCAATCATAATGATCAAGTGGCTAAGAAGAATTATCATATTTAATGTAATCAGGTGATGAGTGATGGTCTAAATGATGGTGAAGTTTTAATTACATGCCGGTTCCATATGCCTGCCCATGAGCAACGTAGTGACAAACTAGTCAGATTACACACAAGCAGCAGGGTTCCTCTGCTGGGAACCTGTTATAAGAAGTGGCAGCTTCAAATGAAGTCAGTGTAAGAACTGTATTAGAATGGCAATTGGAAGATGTCATATATAATAAAAACAAGACTAGAAAAGCAAAAAAAAAAACAAAGAAAGTGGTCTGCTTTAATAGCTTACATATTATAAGGCATTATTTGTATTCTCAAAGTCAGATGAATACATGTTCTTTCATTAAAGTGATCAAAGATCAGCCGATGAGCAAACAGACGTTCCTACATTGACTGATCACATCTTTGCAAATGCACGGAGAGGAACGATCGTAGTAACAATCGTTTGTCCCCATACTTAATGATCGTTGCTCTTGTGAATGGAGCAAACGAGCACAGATGGACAAGCTGTATTGTTGAGCGGCGCTCACTAAAAGGTAGTTAAACATGCGCAACATCTGCCCGTGTAAAACCACCTTAAGAGAAGGAGTAATATTTTAAGACAATAAAACATAATTTACTTGGCACACTTGTATTACTACAGATAAAATATTTACGGAACTTGTTTTTTCTTTCATTCTTTAATATAAAAATACCCCATTTCTGAAATAAACAATAATCATGTAAATTACACTTCTTTCACTTTTACCCAAATTGACAATAGCCTAATTGCAACATGTGATAGATTGTAGTATGGGCCGTGTCATTAGAGCAGGTTGTGGATTTTTCGAATAGCATAGTTTGGCTATAAGACATTATAAACCTAAATACCTACACAGTCCAGTCACATTGTTATGACCACCTCCTACTTTTGACGTCGGCAGCGCGTAGCCCATTAAGGAAGTGATGTGTCGTGAACTGGCTTGGTGGGTATATAAGGTGTCCGATAGGCTGTCTGAACACATATCACTCATTGTTGCCATGGATAAAAGGGGAGATTTATCAGAGTTGCAAAAAGGGATGATTATTGGTTTTCGGGCCAAGGGTGGCAGAATTTGAATGGTTTGCATGCTGCTGTGGTGAAAGTGTATCCTGAGTGGACAAATAGCACCATTGGGAATAACCAACATGGAAACTGTGGCTCACCACGTGCCATCGATGTGAGAGGTGACCGTTGGCTACAAAGGTGTGCAAGGGCCGAACAACACGCTACAGTGGAGCAGCTCACCGTGAAAATCAACCAGGGCGCTACCAGACGTGTGTCTAAAACAACAGTTCAGCGAACCTTACTGCGTATGGGGCTCCGAATCAGACGGATGGTCACTGCTTCTATGCTAACAGAGGTGCATCGGAAAAAAAAGCTTCAATTTGCATATCAGTATCGGAATTTCATCATTGTCAATCGGTATACAATGAGGTATACCGATAATTGGAAAAGGGTTGCCTTCTACGATGAGTCACATTTTCTGCTTCATCGAACGGATGGACGTTGGCGTGTCAGGCGAAAAACATCAGAGAAGAAACACCCTGCAACCATTGCTGGAAGAACACAAGCTGGTGGTGGCAGCGTTATTGTCTGGGAAATTTTTTCATGGCATTCTCTGGGCTCACTCATCCATGTGGAAGGCAATCTGAACCAATTTGGATATGAATCCATCGTTGCAGATCACGTCCACCCATACATGCTGTTTGTCTTCCTTGGGGCAGATGGAATCTTCCAGCAAGACAATGCAACATGTCACATGGATAGAAATGTCCGACAGTGATTGGAAGAGCACGACCAAGACTTCCAAGTACTTCCCTGGCCCCCTAATTCCCCAGAACTTGAGCCCAATTGAGCATCTGTGGATCACCTCGATCGTCTTGTTTGCTCATTGGATCCTCCCTCACGCACACTCCAGCAAATGTGGGATGCACTGCAGTCAGCATGGCTCCAGATACCTAAGACAACCTACCAGCAGCTTATTAAGTCACTCCCAGCCCATCTAGCTGCTGTCTGTCCGTGCTGCACACGGCGGTTACTCTTGATATTAGCTGGTGGTCAGAATAATGTGACTTGACTGTGTATAAGGCAATACATATTTACATTTTTTTTCTAGCTTTGATTGTTCTATTGCTCCCCAAGAAATATAAAGCAGCTTTTTCTGTGCTAGTCACATGGCTACTCTGTAAGTCAATGTATTATTTTAAAAAAAAGTATTGAGCTGGCCATACACATTAGATAAAATTTTGGCAAGATCGAGGATCTTATGTGTAAGGGGGCTTCCCAAGATATCAGATGTCAGGGAAAAGACCTATCGGGAATGTTGGATTTTCTTTTTTACATGCCTGATCCTTTGTTCCTGCAGGAGATAAGCCTCTGCCAGAGAGATCTTGCAGCGATTTATTCTCCTTACCACATTGAATTAAACATGCCCTCTCGGGCTAGTCAAGAGTGCATGTTTATCGTGGAGTTAGGAGAAATAACTGTTGTATAACAGTTATTTCATGTGTATATGGCCAGCTTTAGACTTGAGCATTAGCTGCCGAGATGCATCCGCCTGTGGACAGGCTTTGACCTTTTGGACCTCATTGCTACAGGGTTAGCCTGAGAATTGCAATAGACATAAGATCACAAGAGAAGGAACAAAGAAAAACCGTTTCCAATCCTTACCCTTAAATATTTTTCCTTGTTCCCTCACTGGGTCCATTCTAATTTTGGTTAAGAAAAACTGAAGGAAAAAATAGATGCCTCTGGAGCTAATGATAACACAGCCTACATTATTTCCATTTCAAATAACTCTCTATTCATAACTGTTCACAAGTTCAACGTTATGTTATAAGATATATCAAACAAGAGGAATTTTACAGTGCAGTTATTATCAAAAAATACAAGCTATTTTGGGAACAAAGAAAAATCAAGGGTCAACTATGTGAAATCATGTACTGTTCTTCATACATATAAAATAGGTTTTGATACATAGTTACTCATGGCCAAAAATGGGTACATCATTTCATTAGTTATAGTTGGCCTCAGTCCAGCTTTGCCACCATCATAGGTAAGAATATTTGTAATTGATGTGATCACTGTTCTTCTTTGACTGTCAATGCAGATTCGTCAATTTGGAAACATTTTAGGAAACATTAACCCCTAGTTTATTCTCTGTTCTAATATATTCTTTATCTATTTTTCCAGAAATGATCATTGAATGTCTTTTGATATGTTAGGGGTTAATTAAAACGCGCAACCACTGTGCTTCAGTAATTGTTATATACATAAAAGTATTTTTTCCTAATGATATCCTGTTACTTAATTTCTTTCTTACTTTACAATAGTAAATTAAACATCTCTGCTGGAGAGAAAGTCCCCAGAGGTAAAAATGAAATGTATTCTGAAAATTTATGACAATAAACTTTTGTGAGCTTAGCACAACATTTTTTAAAATTGTAAAAACAAATCATTAAAAATTTCACACAAATTATTATCGTAAAAAAAAAGATTTGTATATTTTTTTCCGCTCTCATATGCTGGCATATTTACAAAGGAAAATATGCCATAAATACAGATTATTATTATTAGTAGTAGTAGTTGTAATAGTATTATAATTTTATCACACCCAAATTTCAGTAAATGTTCATTAACCCTTTCATGAGCAAGGGTAATTGTTGCCCCTGTGTCCAGGTCAAATTTTCCATTATTGATGTGCACATCTTTAAACGATAATATCTTTGGAACTGCTTTGAATATCACAACTATTTAACTTTAGGTTTTTTTTACAAGTCTTATGAGGCATTCATTTTCCAGATTAGTTTAATTAATTCCATGTTTTTAATTTTTATTATGAGCAGACAAATCACTAAAAATGTTGAAAAAAACACTTTTTTGTAATTTTTTAATATATTTATTTATCTATATTATATTATATAGATATAGATATATCTCTATACACTGTACAGCTCTGTAACAATTAGTCATCTTCTCTCTCCGTTATCCTGAATCGCTGTGAGGGGAGAGTGAAGAGGGCTATAAAGCTACATTCACACGAGAAATGGATGAATTGTATTCGTTAGGGTTTTTTTTGTCCCAGCCACCTGAAAACACCCCAGTGCCCATGTTGACAGTGATGCAATACCACTGTAGATAGTGCCACATTGCCCACATAGTGCCACAGTTCCCACTGTAGATAGTACCCACATAGTGCCACACACAGTGCCCATATTGATAGCGCCACACCCCCTGTATATAGCACCCACTGTAGACAGCACCACACCCACTGTAGATAGTGCCACCCCCTGCAGATAAAACCCCCTGTAGTTAGCACCACCCCCCTGTGGATTGCAACATCCCCCTGTAGATAGTGCCACCCCACTGCTGATAGTGCCACCCCCTGCAGATAGCAGCACCCACCCCCCTGTAAATGGGACCCCCTTCCTGTTGATAGCACCACTGTAGCTCCCTGTAGGAGCAGAATCCCTCTGGCTGGTGATTCCGCTCCTAGAGAGAGCCCCTGATGTCTCTGTCCATATATGGACAGTGACGTCAGGGGCTAACTCTAAAAGCGGAATCCCCTGCCTGAGCATCGGCAGCGCTGTGGCAGGGGATTCCGCTCCAGTAGTAGCCCCTCACGTCACTGTCCATATATGGATAGTGACGCCAGGGGCTTCTCCAGTAGCGGAATCCCCCGTCAGTATGTCGGCCGGGGATTTCACTCCTAGAGAGAGCCCTAACATTACTGTCCGTATATGGATAGTGACGCCATGGGGCTTCTCCAGTAGCGGAAACCCCAGTCAGAATGTCGGCCAGGGATTATGCTCCTAGAGAGAGCCCTGAAATCACTGTCCATATATGGATGGTGACGCCAGGGGCTTCTTCAGTAGCAGAATCCCTAGAGAGAGCCCCTGACGGTGGACAGTGAAGTCAGGGGCTCTCTCTATTAGCGGAATCTCTGGCACAGAGCGATCTGACACCGGGGATTCAGCTCCTAGTGGGAGTTTAGGTGGCGCTATCTACAGGCGGAAGGGGGGTTCGATGCTATGTACAGGGGGGGTGGCACTATTTACAGCGGTGATGTTGAGACGTTGGAGGCTCCCTCTAGGAGGGGAATCCATGGCCAGAGCGCTGGCCAGTGATTCCGCTCCTAGAGGGAGCTTAGGTGTCGCTATCTACAGGGGGTTTTGCGGGGGTTGTGTGTGGCGCTATCTACAGTGGGGGTGTATTAAGTGGCTCTTAAAACCCTTGCATACATGAGAGTGCAGCGCTGCTCACACTGAAGCAGCACTGCACTCATTATACCCCGTTACAGGCTGCCAACGTTTATATATGTAACAACTGCACGGGGCATCGGCAGTTGGAACATATATAGCCGTATGGCAGTCGTGAAGTCGTAATGGAAAATAGCCCAACAATTAAATTAATCCATAATAATTCGATAACCTGCCAATTTGAATCTTGAGACGTTTGGGGCCGGTTGCAATCAGAAAATCAACACCAGTTTTCTGGCCAATCGTACCATTATTTGTCTTATCACAGTTCATCTAGGGAAACTCCAAAATTCTCATTAAAGATTTAGTAAGACTGAGGTTTTAGATGCTGATGTGTAATAAGTAAAAGAGATTGTTCTGACCACAGACATAAGGCCCCTTTACACCGCCGAAGGTCAGGAGCACTCGTCCGAAGGTTGGCTCGTGTTACCATGGCAATGATCAGCCAACTATCGGATCTTTTATGGAGTCATAAAAATAGTTGTTTGCTGGTAGCACATCTTCCTATGTAATTTTTCCTAATTTTTCTGTCAGTCAGGCTCCATGATGCATCATTTCTAACTGCTAGTTACATTTTCCCATCCTAGGAGGGGCTTTGTTATGTGCACCTGCCCACTGATTTCTATGTAAGAGGAGGTAAATAATATGCAGATGTCATGGAGCCATGGTGATAGCAACCACTTGATGTTGCAATGTAGAAAAAATGTCGTTGGAGCAAATAACAGGAAGCACAACGGCCATACACTGTAAGGGTATGTGCACACGAGAAGTGGCTTTTACGTCTGAAAAGACAGACTGTTTTCAGGAAAAAGCAGCTGCGTCGTTTCAGACGTAAAAGCTCCTCCTCGCATTATACGAGGCGTCTTTGACGCCCGTAATCTTGAGCTGCTCTTCATTGACTTCAATGAAGAACGGCTCAAATTACGTTGCAAAGAAGTGTCCTGCACTTCTTTTCCGAGGCAGTCAATTTACTCGTCGTCATTTGACAGCTGTCAAACGACGACGCGTAAATGACAGGTCGTCGGCACAGTACGTCGGCAAACCCATTCAAATGAATGGGCAGATGTTTGCCGACGTATTGGAGCCGTATTTTCAGACGTAAAACGAGGCATAATACGCCTCGTTTACGTCTGAAAATAGGTCGTGTGAACCCAGCCTAAAAGTAAAGAACATATATAACCACCATGTGCTGGCTGTGTTTCCATTTTTAAGTATTCCTTTAACACTAATTGATTTCAGTATGATGGTAGCTATGTATGCGTGATACGATCACTGTGAAAACTGGTGCCAAGAGCCATTTATTCTTGATATTAATGGAGGCTCCAGCTGCCAGATTGACTAAAATAAATGTTAGTAAAAAAAAAAACTCAACAGAACTAAGAAACTAACATTAGTCTAATAAGCACATTTAGGCTATGTGTATTTGTTACCAAAAAGGAATAGATTTATGGGGCACATAAGCAACAATTGGGGTGGGGAAGAAATCATGACAAAAAAAGACATACAGTAGCTGCGGGTGGTAAAGGTGCATTTACAAGACTAGTTTCAGCTTTGGCGAACCTTTTATATTCTGCTAAATGTCTAGAATTCTGTTCATGTTTTAAGTCCTTAAACATAAGCCCAAACAATTATACCTATGAATTGGAATATTAAACATCTTCTATTTGCCAATTTCAATTTCCTTTGCCAAAATCCTGTCTAAAAATGTAGGGAAAAGAAAAATATCCCTATGGACTGTGATTGTTGCGTGAGAATTGCTCTAGCACCTGTTTTGCAACAAAATCTTTATGTGTAAACGTGTCAAATACGATAGTGTTTTTGTAAAGCGCATTCTGTGCGTGCTTTTTGGATATTTTTTGGCACGTAATTTGAACTCCCATTGACTATGGGAACATTTGGCGCATTTACAGCATGCTTTACGCATCAAAAAATTTACCTGACACGTGTTTTTTAAATACGCTAGCATAAAAAAAGAGCTTTGTGTGTACTAATGGTGCGCTTTCCGATTGATGCCAATGGGAAGCTTAATCAAGCGTTTTTAACACACATTTTGGTGCATAAAATGTTCCAAAACAGGCGTCAAATACATGCCGTGTGAACAGGGCCTTAGTGGGGTTGTCCCATTCAGTCAACACCCCTGCACAAAAGCGAACTATTCTGTGGTATTCCGATTGTCAGAGGCGACTGTCAATATTTGTAATTGTTGTCACACTCAATACTTTCTAATATAAATGAAAATAAAAAATGTTGTCCTGTGCATTTAAGTCTGTCTACTACAATTCTAAACCTTACGATATGATAAAATGCTTATGTAAGATAGATACGTCCTATGTATAGATAGTAGAAATGCGCCACTGCCTCCTACCTGTCACATGTACAGCTAACGATCAGCGCCAGCACATTGTAGATTATGTAGGTAAAGATCACAGCAGTGATTGTTCCTCTGGGTATAGAGTAACTTGGGTTTTTCAAATCCCCTGGAAAAAAAAAATAATACAGAGGTGAGCAAAAGGATCTTTTTCAACAGTAAAGGACCGTTTTAACCTAAACAATACTAAATAAAATAAAAGCAAAACCAGTTTAACATTTACTCAGATTTTATTCTGTGGTATGGTACATAAAATAACATAATAAGCTAGTAATGCGATTCTCCTGCACTTTTCTCAGCAAAACTTTCTTATCACAGTGTGAAAGCTTACGGCGACGGCACAAATATTTCAGGGAGCTTGTCTTATGACCATCTTGTGTTCTGACATAATAAGGCTGGATTCACATGAGCATGTTCGGTCCATAAAGGACGGAACGTATTTCGGCCGCAAGTCCCGGACCGAAAACACTGCAGGGAGCCGTGCTCCTAGCATCATACTTATGTATGACGCTAGGAGTCCCTGCCTCTCCGTGGAACTACTGTCCCGTACTGAAAACATGATTACAGTACGGGACAGTTGTCCTGCAGCGAGGCAGGGACTCCTAGCGTCGTACATAACTGATGCTAGGAGCCCGGCTCCCTGCAGTGTGTTCGGTCCGGGACTTGCGGCCGAAATACGTTCCACCGAACATGCTCGTGTGAATCCAGCCTAAGAGCGATTTGCTAGTTTTCATGTATCCTTGTACACTTTTGTGCAATGAAATACAATTATTTCTCAAGTCTCCACACAAATCTCTAATTTTTGTCATTGTTGTTTGCATTAAGTCTGAAAGTGATTGAAAAAGTAGCACTTCTCAAACAATTAGGGTATGTGCACACACAAAATAAAAAATTTCTCAAAATACAGAGCTGTTTTCAAGGGAAAACAGCTCCTGATTTTCAGATGTTTTTTTAATCAAAGTCGCGTTTCTTGCTGCGTTTTTAATGGCCGTTTTTGGAGTTGTTTTTCTATAGAGTCTCTGAAAAACGGCTCCAAAAATGGCTGAAGAAGTGACCTGCACTTCTTTTTCGTGGCCGTTTGTAAAAAAAACGCCCCGTCTGCTTCCGATTGTTCACCCGTTTTTCGGCCATTTACGGCCCGAAAAACTCCCGAAAATAAGCCGTGTGAACATACCCTTACACCTACTCATCTGCTGATCTATTAATCCCAGCTAGCACCAGAAAACATTTTATTAGGTTCTAACTTTCAGGAAGGTGTGCTAATTTTTGCTACTTTTCCTTTTAATAAGAAAATCATATTTGCTTGTTTAGTATTTACATGTTTCATTAATAAACCATTGGTAACTGGTAAATTGGTAACCGATAAATCATAGTTGCTGAAAAATTATTTTTAAATAGAAACCCCAAATATGTCTTATTTGCAAAAGAGAAATTGCTGAATTTCTGAGGAACTCATTTATGCAGTGAACTGTATGTAGATATATTTAACTAGAAACATTTTCTTCAGCACAATCAGTTGCTGAACATCAGGGTTATTTGTTTGACAACCACATTAAATGGAAGTCGCATGGAAATATTTGAGAAGAAATTACATTGTCGTATTATTATAATAATTATGCATATTAATGAGGATATTTGCCGTGTAGACCGTTTTTTTTACTTACCTTGAGTGTTGTTGTCATCACCAATGGCATTTTACATCAACTGATCAATATATGTGTTTACCAAGACTTCCAATAATAGGAAAGGAGCAAGTAGTAATGAGCGTCTACAAGAGTCCTACCAATACTGTATACACTGACTGAATTTTATGTTCCGTGAATGTCATGCGAGAATAAATTCAAACAACAAACCCAAGACAAATTACCCTTACCTGACATATTTGATCCCGCCATAATCCCAGTGCAGCCATTGAACATGACGGCAAAGACTGTGGTGAAGCTCATCATTGTTCCCGTAGTGTAGTCTCTGGCATATTGTGCTGCAATAAAGATATTAGTGAGCGGAATATGTACCTACAGCCTTCATCTCATAAGAGAGCCTTTCTAGGCTCATAAACAATAAGACCCATTTTACTATTTTAATTATATCCCTTAATACATAAGCCACATGTAAGGCAATTTTTTTTTTATTTTTTTTTATGAACATTTAAACTACAACTATACCCTACAAAACACTGTGGCAATGGAAAAGCCCACAAGTACCTTCAAAAACGGAAACATTAATAATGGTAAAAATCTAATCAAACAGAACTTTAAGCCTTAACCAAAGAAAAGTACAGTAAAGTGTATCACGCAACCAGTGGCGTAGCTATAGGGGTCGCAGCGGTCGCAGCTGCGACCGGGCCCCGTAGCTAGGGGGGCCCGCAGGCCCCCCTCACCACACTAGCGCTGGAATGATTGCTCTACATTGCTGGGTCCCTGCTGTGGTACAAAAGAGACCCAGTAATGTAGCTTAAAGCATTGGTGGCAGCTCAGCTGTCAGAGAGTCATTGCGTGGAGGTGGAACAAGACGGTGGAAAATGAATGATAGATGAATCCACTCATCTTACGAGACCCAGGCCCGCCCACTGTACTGTCCACCCAATCAGCTCACTTCTTGCTGTTTCCCTCTTCCTCGTGACCTGTTCAGAGGGAAAGGAATGCCTACAGCAAGAAGATGGTGTGCGTGTCTGCTGCTCCCCTGCAGTACGAGCTGCTCTCTGACCCCACAGCAGATGTAAGTAGCAACTAGCAATCCAGCTATTAACCCCTTCACTGTGTGTGTGTGTGTGTGTGTGTGTGTGTGTGTGTGTGTGTGTGTGTGTGTGTGTGTGTGTGTCATGCTGAGCAGTCACACCTCAGGGCTGACAGTTTAGCATAACAGACAAAGTATCTATCTATCTATCTATCTATCTATCTATCTATCTATCTATCTATCTATCTATCTATCTATCTATCTATCTATCTATCTATCTATCTATCTATCTATCTATCTATCTATCATCTATCTATCTCATATCTATCTAGCTCATATCTATCTATCTATCTATCTATCTATCTATCTATCTATCTATCTATCTATCTATCTATCTATCTATCTATCTATCTATCTATCTATCTATCTATCTATCTATCTCATATCTATCTCATATCCAGTGGCGTAACTACCGCGGTAGCAGCAGTAGCGGCTGCTACGGGGCCCGGGGCTTGAGGGGGCCCGTGCCGCCAGCCGACACGCCCTCCCAAATGCCCGGTGGCGCCGCTAGCAGCCGTTATGGCTGCTACAGGGGTAGCACCGCTACTGTGGGGCCCGCGCCAACGAGCCTTACACAGGCACTCTCATGCCTGTAGGTGTCGCTAGCACCGGAGGGGGCCCCGGTGCTAGCGGCAGCCAAATACATGTATTAGCACTGAATGGCCGGGCATGTTCCGTGCCTGACCATCCAGTGCCTTACAATGACAATGATTGGCTAGCGGCGCGATGACATCATCGCGCCGCTTCCATGCTTGGAAGGTGCTGATTGGCGGGGCAAGTCATTCTGCCCCGCCAATCAGCGTCATTGGAGGACGCTCGTTCAGCTCCTGCAGACATGCTCAGAAGAGAGCATGTCTGCATCGCCAGTGAACAGCGTGGGAACCGGAGAATGTGAGTATGTCAACTTTATATATTTTTTTCCTCATAAAAATGTGAATGGCATTATCTATAGTGGGGGGGGTCTATCTACAGGGGGGGTCGTCTTTATGTGGGCTATTATATATAGGGGGGTCTATATGTGGGGCAGTAGCTACAGGGGGGTCTATATGTGGGGGTGGGGGCCACTATATACAGGGGGGTCTATATGTGGGCCACTATATACAGGGGGGGTCTATATGTGGGGCACTAGCTACAGGGGAGGTCTGTATGTGGGGATGTGGGCCACTATCTACAGGGGGGTCTATATGTGGGGCAGTATATGTGAGACACTATACAGGGGTGGGCTATATGTAGAGCACTATCTATAGGGGAGCTATTTTTTAGGGTACTTTCTATAGGGGTGGGCTATGTGTGGGACACTATATACAGGGGTGGGTTACCTGTGGGGCACTAGCAACAGGGTGGCTATATGTAGTGCGCAGTCTACAGGGGTGGGCTATATGTGGGACAATATCTACAGAGGTGGGCTATACGTGGAGCACTAACTATAGGGGAAGCTATATGTAGGGCAGCACGGTGGCTCAGTGGTTAGCACTATTGCCTTGCAGCTCTGGAGTCCATATGTGGGCACTATCTACAGGGGCTTCTATATAGGTCACTATCTACAGGGGGCACTATCTACAGGGGGCACGGTGTGTGTGTGTGTGTGTGTGTGTGTGTGACAGTTATATTTAGAGGTGTTGAGAATTTTAACTTTGTTTACAGGTGCAGAAATGTTTTAAAAGTGAGAAGCTGAAGACATCTAAACGGAAAACTGCAGAAATGGGTCATGGCCGGGAGAAATCCATCATAGATGTCTGAACCGGAGTGAGAAGAAAAGAACTAGAATCTGAGACGTCACCGGTGAGTCACTTAATGTAAATGTTTATTCTGCCTCTAATCAGTATTGTAGTCACTGTATGATCTGCAGCGAGATGATGGTGGTATGATTTTTTTT
This sequence comes from Rhinoderma darwinii, assembly GCF_050947455.1. NCBI lineage: Eukaryota > Metazoa > Chordata > Amphibia > Anura > Rhinodermatidae > Rhinoderma > Rhinoderma darwinii. Next base: position 166,661,176 of record NC_134690.1, on the reverse strand, counting down.
TGTGAAACCGCATCTCCCAGCATATCCTTATCATTGTTTCGGCCATGCTGGGAGCTGTAGTTTTACGCCGTACAAACCTATGCGCAGTGGCGTAACTACCGCTATAGCAGCCGTAGCGACTTCTACGGGGCCTGCAGCATGAGGGGGCCCGTGCCACCCGCCGGCACGGCCCCTCCCATGGCCGCAGGCTCCGCTAGCAGCCGCTATGGCTGCTACAGCGAGACGCCACTGAAGGGGTTGTTCCTACAAAAGACATGCATCCCCTAACCACAGGATAGGGATACATGTGGGATCGCTGGGACGCCCAGCGATGAGGAGAACGGGGGACCGAAAGTCCCCCCTAAGTTCTCCATGGCAAACCTCGGACTTCCGTAGTCTGTCTGCAGCTCCATGGAAATGACTTGCGCACCGGTCGTGCTTGTGCGCATGCGTGACCAGCGCTCCTTTCATTTTTATTGAACTGCGCAGACGCCAGAAGTCCGAGGTTAGTCATGGAGAACTTCGGGGAACTTTCGGTCTCCTTATCGCTGCCAGCGATCACACATGTATCCCCTATCCTGTGGATAGGGGATGCATGTCTTTTGTAGGACAAACTATAGGCTGCTTTTTTTTTTGGGGGGGGGCTGTATGGCGTAATCTACAGAGGGGGCTGTATGGCGTTATCTACAGAGGGGGTCTGTATGGCGTTATCTACAGAGGGGGCTGTATGGCGTTATCTACAGGGGGCTGTGTATGGTGCTATCTATAGGGGGGCGCTGTGTGGTGGAATCTATAGGGAGGCACTATCTACAAGGGGGGGGGGTTGTGTGATACCCAGCAGAGGGGGGGGGGGCCCAGTCAAAAGTTTGCTATGGGGCCCAGTCTTTCCTAGTTACGCCCCTGCTCATATCTATCTATCTCATATCTATCTATCTCATATCTATCTATCTATCTATCTATCTATCTATCTATCTATCTATCTATCTATCTCATATCTATCTATCTATCTATCTCATATCTATCCTATCTATCTAATATCTATCTATCTATCTATCTATCTATCTATCTATCTATCTATCTATCTATCTATCTATCTATCTATCTATCTATCTATCTATCTATCTATTTATCTCATATCTACACTGGTGTAGCTATAGGGGTCGCAATTGCGACCGGGCCCCGAAGCCAGGGGGGCCCACAGCCCCCCGCACCACATCAATAAAAAGTTACTATAGTAACTCGGGCCGCGGGCCCCTGTTACTATAGTAACAGACTGACCTTACCTTCCTGGTTCCGGATCGCAGCGGAGGTCCTGACGTCACAGCGCTATGTACCGCGCACAACATCGAGAGGACAGAACTTCTGCCGCGGCTGAAGAGGAAGGTAAGATTAGTTGCCCTGACTGGCGGGGTCCGACTCCCGGGACCCGCCAATCAGCTGTTTTGAAGGGGCAGCAGCACTCGTACGAGAGCTGCTCCCCTTCATTCCGGTCACACTGTGAATCGGTGTCGGCGATTCACAGTGTGAGCGAGTAGTGAAATGAAGGGGAAGCAGCTCTCGTACGAGTGCTGCGGCCCCTTCAAAACAGCTGATTGGCGGGTCCCGGGAGTTGGACCCCGCCAGTCAGGGCAACTAATCTTACCTTCCTCTTCAGTCGCGGCAGAAGTTCTGTCCTCTCGATGTTGTGCGCGATGCATAGCGCTGTGACGTCAGGACCTCCGCTGCGATCCGGAACCAGGAAAGTCCCGGAAGTCGGACCCAGACACATCAGCTATTCATGGCCTATCCTGAGGAAAGGCCATCAATGTTTAGGGACTGGACAACCCCTTTAAGCCTACGATGTAGCAGGCTTAGAGGGCCCATGAGACAGGATCACAGATTGTGTGATCCTGTTTGCTGGGCCCTGTATCTAAGACAATCACATGGTAGGCTTAGATACATGGCCCATGTGTGATCCTGTCTGTGGGACCCTGTATCTAAGCCTACCACACTGTCGGTTTAGATACAGGGCCCCAGCACACAGTAATCTTATACTGTATAAGATTACTGTCTGCTGGACCCTGTATCTAAGCCTATGTTGTGGTAGGCTTAGATACAGGGTCCCACAGACAGTATCACACATGGGCCCTGTATCTAAGCCTAACACACGTGTTACTAATCATTTTTTGTGTGTTTTCTTACAGGTTCGGTCTTTGGACTACGTCGGATTCCAGGACTACTTCGATGACAGCTTTTTTTTTTGTTATCAATAAAATGGTTAATGTGGGTTGTGTGTGGTTTTTTTTTTATTCCAATAAAATATTTTTTCTATGTCTTTGTGTTTTTTTTTAAACTATATTACTACCGCCTTAGTAATGGCCGCCGGCTGATTGACAGCATCCATTGCTAAGGCGGGGCTTAGTGTTAGCCGGTGCAGAGGCGAACACTAACCCCCTTTATTACCCCGGTACCCACCGCCACCAGGGGTGCTGGGAAGAGCCGGGTACGATCCAGTACTTGACCATCTGTAGTGATGGTCGGCCACTGGGGTGGCCGCAGGCTGGTATTATCAGGAGGGGAAAGGCCAAAAACAGTGGCCCTTCCCACCCTGGTGATGCTAGGCTGCTGCTGCTTTATTGTATCTGGCTGGTTATGAAAAATGGGGGGGGACCCCACGTCATTTAAAAATAAAATAAAAAATAATTGGAAAGAACGATGTGGGGTCCCCCCCAATTTTCATAACCAGCCAGATGCAACACAGCAGCAGCAGGCAGCATTACAAGGGTGGGAAGGGCCACTGTTTTTGGCCTTTCCCAGCCTAATACTACCAGCCTGCGGCCACCCCGTTGCCTGCCCGTCACTACAGATAGTCGGGTACTGGTTCGTACCCGGCTCTTCCCAGTGCTCCTGGTGGCGGTGGGTACCGAGGTAATAATGGGGGTTAGTGTAGCCTCTGCACCGGCTAATATTAAGCCCCGCCTTAGTAATGGAGGTTGTCAATCAGCCAGCGGCCATTACTAATGCGGTGATAATAAAGTTTAAAAAGATACAAGCACATAGAAAAGATATTTCATTGAAATAAAAAAACACAACCCCCATTAACCATTTTATTGAGAATAAAAAAAACGCCGTCATTGAAGTCCTCGAATCCGAAGTCCAAAAACCGAACCTGTAAAAAAAACACAAACACACAAAAATAATCTGTAACACATAAAGCAAAATTATTATTCTTACCTATCCTGGGTCCAGCGCTGGAGCCGCAATGTCAGCGAGCTGGGCCCTGTATCTAATCCGATCATGTGTGATACTGTCTGCTGGGCCCTATATCTAATCCAATCATGTGTGATACTGTCTGCTGGACCCTGTATCTAATCCTATCATGTGTGATACTGTCTGCTGGGCCCTATATCTAATCCGATCATGTGTGATACTGTCTGCTGAGCCACTGTATCTAATCCTATCATGTGTGATACTGTCTGCTCAGCCACTGTATCTAATCCTATCATGTGTGATACTGTCTGCTGAGCCACTGTATCTAATCCTATCCATAGTTTATAGGGTCGTAGTGCTATAGATATGCTATGCTGTCTCATATACACACTTTTTTTGGGCGGACACATATGTATTGGGGCTATTTCCCCTGACATTTTAAGCCCTGAGGGTATGTTCACACGGCAGCGTCTGTTACGGCTGAAATTACGGTGCTGTTTTCAGGAGAAAACAGCACCGTAATTTCAGCCGTAATGGCATGTGCAGGCGTCTTTTGCTGCGTCCATTACGGACGTAATTGGAGCTGTTTTTCTATGGAGTCCATGGAAAACGGCTCCATTTATGTCTGAAGAAGTGACAGGCACTTCTTTGACGCGGGCGTCTTTTTTACGCGCCGCCTTTTGACAGCGGCGCGTAAAAAAAAATGACCGTCGGCACAGAACATTGTAAGACCCATTCAAATGAATGGGCAGATGTTTGCCAACGCTTTTGAGCCGCATTTTCGGACGTAATTCAATGCTAAAACGCCCGAATTACGTCTGTAAATAGGGTGTGTGAACCCAGCCTTAGTGACGCCCCCGGCTGCTAGTGCTGCATTGTTGGGTCACTTAGGAGACCCAGCGATGCAGCTGAAAGCTGCGGACCGTCGGCCATGAGAAGTTTGCGGGGGGGGGGCCCAGTAAGAATTTTTGCATCGGGGCCCATGAGCCTCTAGCTACGCCCCTGCACGCAACAGATTCCCTTCAGTCTTGTGTCATGTGTTGGATTTATAGCACTGACCATTGACAGTATTTGTAAGTAACTGTATCTTCTGTAAATGTCACACAATTTTGAGTTTTACAAACAAATGTAGGGTACGTTTTTAGCTTAGAATATGGTTAAACTGCCATTCGCTACTATAGAGGAAAAACATGCCACTTAAGTTTACGGTGAACATTGTCTTTTGCAACACTGATTTAAGTCACTGTGGCATGACTGGAAGCTTTCTCTGTGAAATAGGAACCAGCAGGAAAGAACTCCAGGTATTTACTGCCATGTAGCTCTTACTATATATTTTATAACTTTTTGTGCCTAAGAATGTCCTTATTCTACAGGTCAATACGGCTCTTAGGATAAGTGATATCATCCTTTTTTTTTTTTAACAAATTGATGATTACTGAATCTTTCCACTTCTTGTCAGAATCTCTCAGTGGACTCCTTTAATTTCATTTTCTTTTGACCTTTACACTGCCATAATGTAAGATTCATCAGGGAAATGAGATTTAGTTCTTTGTTCTACAAATGCCATACAGAAGTTGGAGATGGTTCACGTACAGCAATATGGTTCAAAGTGTTTAATCAGATGTGGATATTTGAGCGAAATGAATTGTGCTAGTAAGGGAATACTACAGTCACACTTATAAAGACACTTCTGATGAATTAAGAAGCTTATTACATACTTCATTTCATACAAATACATGAACAAAGTCCAGTTCAGAGCTAAAACCCTTGAAATGGGATGGTGTTTCCCTTACACATGTTGAATGGGACATTGCATGTAGGGTCAGTTCTAGACATAAGGTAGGTACAATAGAACATTATGCAGCATATTCAGGTTGGATACTTACGATATACGTTGTCCTTGAGAGTAGACAGCTTGAAGCCAGTAAATGTTCCGTTGAGGTAATGGGTGCCATTAGAATCAGTAGTAACAATGGTAATAACCTTCTCTTTCACAGCAAAGAAGCTGATAAAGACAGTGATCAGAACCACCATGACAATGATGAAAATGAGAAAGGTTGCCTTAGCATATATACTGGCTCCAACCAGGCAAACCAAGAGACACAAAAAAAGCAGGGCTGTGCCATAAAGGAACTCATACCAGTAGCTCTGTGGCAAAACATGGACTCCACTCTTTCCACCATCACCTGGAAATCAGATTGATGTCATCATTAGTCATTAAGGGCCATGTATATAGAATATATAAAACAGCCTATGACAATGAGTAGAGATCGCATACAAGCCGTACCGTACAGGAGTGGAAGTTTTGCTTTAGTAGCCAATTTGCTGCATAAAATGGTGTTTCTTGTTGGGTTAATCTGTGATTCACTTGTATTACTTATTTAATACCAGAACATGACTGTTTTATTCATTATATAAGCATTTATTGTAAACTAGCATGCCAATACATATAAAGGTATCACTATTATGGTTCCAAAATATGACAGGAACTGATGACTGAAAACTCGTATTCCCCTAAGGGTTAACCACAGAGAAATGGGGATAAACTTATCAGGGCGGTAACTCTGTTTATATGCAGGGTTACTAATAGGGTAACTTTAGGAAAAGTATATATTTCCCCAATCCTTTATTGACCAGTACACGTTAAAAATGTGGCCATACACGTTCGATTTACGTCGGCAGAACACGCTATTTTTTATAGGACTGGCTGACCGTCTATTCTGTATAATATGTTTGGCCAACATTCATTCGGCAGAGATGTTAGGGAAAATAGGATTGGGCATGTTACATTTCGGAAGTTTCTTATTCCCCGCTCTCTTTTGAGAACACATGCATATGCTCAAGCAAACCAAGTGTGCATGTGTATGGGGAGGTCGGGAGAAATAGCTGTCGGCCGATTGAGCGTTTGGCCCAAAGTTTTTAAAGGTGTATGGCCATCTTAAAGAGAACCGGTTATGTACATTATGCTCTCGACACTGAGGTCAGCTTGATGTAGTGACAGACACGCTGATGTAATCGATCTGTCACTTATTGGCTATAGTGAAGCTATTTTGGAGAACTTACATGTAACACCGCCAGAGATGAGATATTTATGAACTACCCCTCCCTCTGCTCACTCTCCGCTGACTGACTGATTTCTCCTGAATACTGAGCATAGGGAGAAGTCTGTCAATTAGCGACAAAGGGGGTGGGGGGCGGCGGGTCATGAATATTCTCTAGCAGGGCTTCCCAGGTTCTGTATGTAAGTTCTCCAAAACAGCTTCAATTTAGCAAATAAGTGACAGACTGGCTGTCATTAGCCCCGATACCCCTGAAGACGCTACATCGTAGCGAAACATGTCGGGGGGGCTTTCATTTTTATTTTAAATACTCGTCCTGCTGACTCCTAGAATCTAATTGTGAGCTGGGTGCAACGTGCTGCAGCCGTTGGCTCCAGCTCCTCATACTCTGCACTGTGCTGATTGCAGTCAGCAATGGACCTTGATTTTACGTATATGTAGTTTGTCTTTGTTGCAAAAACCTAATAAATACTTTATTATTTTTCTAATTGATAGTTGGAAAACAGGGCTTTTCTTGCCGGTAGGCAAACCAATTTTTTTTAATTCAATATACGCCCACCAACTATAGGGGTCTTCCCTCTGTATGTATAGACCGCTGAAATCAGCACAATGTAGATGACAGGTTTTCTTTAAGAATTAGAACTTGTTGAGGTAGAATTTTTTTACAAACCATAAAAAAAGTATACAAAATATTTACCACCCTTAGACCACTATCAACCATTAAATGTATTGTTTTTGTGTACATATAGAACATTTTGGGCATGTCTGCTTTTACTGGATTGGATTAAAGGTTACGTTTTGACTAGGTGTATTATTGCATTTTGCTTCTGTGATAAGAAAAGGTATTGGACCATAGAATATTATGCAATTGATCTGAGAGTGCAAAAAGATAAAAAAAACAACAACACAAGCCAGTGCAGAAAGTGTTAAAGAACAATGCGCTTTCTGACAGCTACGGGATTGTTGCAGCTTCCATCTCAGCATCATATTCATGATTGCGAATCGTCCATCTCTAGATTGGCGTGAAATGAGTGGAAAATTAGGAGTAAACAACATTTTTTAAGAAGGGACAGCGAGCCGTGATTTCCGAGAGCAGATCAGAGCGCTCTGTACTTGTGTCTCGGGGGAAGAGAGGCAGAGAGTGTGTTTATCTCATGCGTCTTCATCAAGGCATAGGAATCACTGATGAGCAGAGGCAGCAGTAGCAACTTTTCACATTTCACTTCAGGGAGACTTTCCTGCTCATGCAAATTGAAGAGCATCAGGGGCCCAGTAAAGGAGCTTGCAACAAGAGAAAGAGAGAGTTGGCAGAAGCAAAATGTCTGATCAAACCCAGAATTATACAGAACATCAGACTTGTTTCATCTCTTTAAGTATGAGACCCTTGCTGTCCCTTAGGGAATAGCAACATGTTCAAAAATAACATTTCGGGGCAAGAGTTCTTGCTACTAAGGAACAATGAAATTCTTACCAGTCCTCGAGGCCATAAATTATACCGCTCATGTGGCTTGGAAATAGAAGAGAATGCATACTGTAATTATTAACGCTTATAAAACTGCATTCAATTCTGGAACCAATAATAATGTGTACACATGCGAAAATATCCATCCTTATTAAGAAGTATATTTCATATCTAGTGCTCACCTGCTGAGATTCCAAACATGGCCACGATGGTCTCTACGAGACCTAGAATATATAGAGCACTTCCACAGACATTAGCCAAAAAGAACATTATACCGATGCTGCCACCAAACTCAGGTCCCAGAGCCCTGCTGATCATGTCTGTGGGTTACTGTTAAGGGTAATATATACATCTGCACAGAGACGCAAGCATTACAGACATACAGTAACATTCAAAAATATGACTTTCCACAACTGAAAAATCAACAATTAATTCTATCCAGATATTTACCGTGCGAATAGTTGTCATTCCAATAACATAACTTCAAGTAACAAAATCATAAACATAAAAGCAACAAAATCATCCACCTATAGAAGCAAGGTAACAAATGCCACAAGACAAGCACCATGATAAAGAGAACAAGTGTCATTTTTTAGATTCTTTACATCTGTGTTATTATGATCTGTTTATCATTTGCAATTCTATGAAATATTTCATAGCATGGACTGACACATTTAAATTGCTTCTAATCTTACCATTTCGACAAGTCATTTGTGGCACTTTTTATATCATTCAGCTTCAACTGGTGAAGAAGGTTCACTCAAACTGCTTCTATCATTAACTTTTTGGAGATGCTGTCAATTTTCGGCTTTTGATTTCGTTTTCTCCTCCCCACCTTCTAAGAGCCATAACTTTTTTATTTTAAGGGCTTTCTTTTTGAGGCAGGATTAATTGTAGTTATTAATGGCACCAATTAATGTACCATATAATGTACTGGAAAACGGAAAAAAAATCTTCTCATTCTGCCATGACATCTATCGGCTCCCTGCAATCGCAAGGGGTGGGTGGGTAATGGGCTGTCAAAGGGGGCCGCTCCCCTCTTTCTAACGGCTTAGATGTGGTCGCTTTCTACCGTGGCATCTAAGTGTTTAAACGGGTGATATCAGAGTTATCTTTGATTTTGCCTGTTGCAGTGAGGTGTTAGCTGTAACATACAGGCCCGTGAGTCCACTCCATAATTCCCCTTGGTGGCTGCCACGCATATGTGCGTAGTATGTAGCCAAGGGGTTAAGCAATTACTAGGTTTATCTCTGCGACATCAGGGCTTATCACGAGATTAGGCCGGTGAACAAAGTTGCATTTTTCTCTGTATAAATGTCTAGTCCACTTTTAGCACAGACAGTTGGGGAATATAATTTTTTTCTTTTTGTGAAGGGCTGGTTTGTGCTGGAGTGAAATGACTTCAGCCTGATAGCTTTATTTGAAGAGTAATTCATTCTGTTCTACTCTCCAAGAGGGAATAATCTTTCTCCAACATTTTAAGCCACTGTAAAGGTAATAGAGAAAATTATATCTTTGCAACGATTTCTGTTTCAAGAAAACAAAGTCACAGGAACATAAATTGAAAGAAAAAAGAAGACATAAAAACTGTGTGTTGCTTGTGTGTGTGTGTGTGTGTGTGTGTGTGAGTGTGTGAGTGTGTGTGTGTACATATGTATATATATATATGTATATATATATATATATATATATATATATATATATATACACATACAGTGGCAATCAAAATTATTCAACCCCATTGCAAATTAGGCTTATTAGCAAAATGTACAAGCTTTAAGATGTTTGCAAAAATAATCAAACAAGAAAAATTTAAATATCTAATATAACAATTAATATAACATAAATTCAACACAAAATTCCACTTTTAATGACTACTGCAGTCTCAGAATTATTCAACCCCATGAATAGAATCCTTTATTAAGACCGCATGCACAAGAGCCTAAAATCGCCCGTAATTACGGACCAATTAATTTCTATGGCCGACGGACACCTTCCCGTATACTTTCGGGAAGGTGTCCGTGCCGTAGAAACTTTCCGAAAAAAAATAGGACATCTCATACTTTATAATGGGTGCAAAGCCCGTAAAAGCAGACAGCTGTCCGTGTCCGGCCGTGCCCGTAATTACAGGTCGTAATTACGGGCATGGTCATGTGTATGGTGCATAAGAGCACACATTTGCAAACCAGGCATACTCCAGCGCACCTGATGGAACTGATCATGGTCTTCATTGTTTAGCATCAGGTGTGCTTGAGATAAAACTCAAACACCTGCATTGGCTACGGGTTTGTTGACTGTGACGTTTGATTGCATGTTAGAAATATGGTTAAGGCTTTGTTTAGATCTGCGTCGCGCTTCCTTTCCGTTCATGTGTTCCGTCAGACCTTTCTGTCAGGGGAACCCATGAACGGAAACCAAACGGAAACCATAGCTTTCCGTCTGTATTACCATTAATTTCAATGGTAATGCTTCTGTTGCAAATGGTTTCCGTTTGTCCCCGTGCCATAATGTTTCCGTTTTTTTTTGCCGAATCAATAGTGTATTCGACTGCGCTATTGATTCCACCAACAAAATGGAAACCTTAGAGAACGGATACAAACGGAAACCATTGCAACGAAAGCATTACTATTGAAATCAATCGTAATGCAAACGGAAAGCTATAGTTTCCGTTTGGTTTCTGTTCATGGGTTCCCCTGACGGAAAGGTCTGACGGAGCCCATGAACGGAAGCCCGACGCATATGTAAACGAAGCCTTAGTCAAGAGACTGGTCCAAGAAGTTATGAGAAGAGATCATTGCCTTGCACAAACAAGGATACAAAAAGATAGCAAAGGCATTGAATGTTCCAAGAGATACAATTGGAAGCGTAGTTCGCAAGTTTAAAGTTAAAGGAACCCTGTCTACACTACCTGGACATGGCACCCAGGGACAATGGTATTTATATATGATCCCTGTTATGGGGCCATATGGCTGTCTCTTCATGTTATAATTTTGTGTTCATATTTAGGCAATTTGCATGAATTGACGATATACAGTAATTTATGTTAATTTATTGTTGTCTCCATGTAGTTCCAGCCTTATCTATGCCTTGGCACTCAAGAATTTAGCAGAAAAATTTGGGCACATTCTGACAAAAAAAGTTTCTCACCACTTATCTATATAAGAAGATTGCAATTGTTTTTTACTTCTTGGCAGTCATAGCAATTCATTTATATCTGATCTTCAAAACCTTTACAATGTGCTACTGATTGCTTTATAAAGAACCCTGGACAAATTGCTTTACAAAGAGAGGTCCCCTTGTTTTTTTATATTATTTTAGTTTATTAAATCAATTTTAACTATATCATTACTTTAATACCAATAATTAAAACATTTCATTCTTGCATTTAAACTGACTAAAGTGACAAAACTGACATGACTAAACTGACATGAAGTTCATAGTGGTCAGCTGACATGTAAGAAGGCACTGCAGGAGATACAGTTAGTGACACAAGTTTTGGCATTTTAGCTGTTTACCAAAACATATTGAATATACAGTTATATAATGAATATGGGCTTAAAGTGCAGACTCTAAGCTTTAATTTGAGGGTATTCACATCCTAATTTGAGGAAGGATTTAGGAATTACAGCTTTTTAATATGTAGCTGCCTCTTTTTCAAGGGACCAAAAGTAATTGGACAATTATCTCAAAGCTGTTTAATGGGCTGCATGGGCTATTCCCTCGTTAATCCATCATCAATTAAGCAGGTAAAAGGTCTGGAGTTGTTTCCAGTTGTGGCATTTGCATTTGGAAGCTGTTGCTGTGAACCCACAACATGAGGTCAAAGGAACTCTCAATGCAAGTGAAACAGACCATCGTTAGGCTGAAGAAATTCATCAGAAAGATAGCACAAATGTTAGGAGTGGCCAAATTAACAGTTTGGTACATTCTTGAAAAAAAAAGAGCGCACTCGTGATCTCATGAACTCCAAAAGGCCTGGACATCCATGGAAGACAACAATGGTGGATGATCACAGAATCCTTTCCATGGTGAAGAAAAACCCCTTCACAACATCTACCCAAGTGAAGAACACTCTCCTGGAAGTAGGTGTATCAGTATCTAAATCTACCATAAAGAGAAGACATCATGAGAGCAAATACAGAGGTTCACCACAAAGTGCAAACCATTAATCAGCCTCAAAATTAGAAAGGCCAGATTACACTTTGCCAAACAATATCTAAAGAAGCCAGCCCAGTTCTGGAACAGCATGAAACTAAGATCAACCTGTACCAGAATGAAGGGAGGAAGAAAGTATGGAGAAGGCTTGGAACAGCTCATGATCAAAAGCACACCACATTATCTGTAAAACATGGTGGAGGCAGTGTGATGGCATGGGCATGCATGGCTGCCAAAGGCACTGGGTCACTAGTGTTTATTGATGATGCGACTGTAGACAGAAGCAGCCGGATGAATTCTGAACTGTTCAGGGATATACTTTATGCTCAGATTCAACCAAATCCAGCAAGGTTGATTGGATGTCACTTCACAGTACATACTGCGAAAGCAACCCAGGAGTTTTTTAAGGCAAAGAAGTGGAATATTCTGCAATGGCCAAGTCAATCACCAGATCTCAACCCGATCAAGCATGCATTTCACTTGCTTAAGACAAAACTTAAGGCGGAAAAACCCACAAACAAGCAACAACTGAAGACAACGGCAGTAAAGGCCTGGCAAAACATCACAAAGGAGAAAACCTTTGGTGATGTCCATGGTTCCAGACTTCAGGCAGTCATTGCCTGCAAAGGATTCTCTACAAAGTATTAAAAAAAACATTTTATTTATGGTAATGTTAATTTGTCCAATTACTTTTTAGCCCCTTTTTTTTTAATGTGGTTTTAGGTGCAGTTTTTGCATTTTGATGGGGAAATGGGTGCAGTTTTAAGATGCGGATTTTGATGCGTTTTTTTTAAAATAAACTTGTCATATACAATTCGCAGGCGGAAATGCAAAATAAATTGACAGGCTGCAGATTTTAAAATAGGCACTGCCGGTTTATTTACGTGCGAAAAAATTCCCCAACTTGTACAGAAACGTATTTGGATAGGTGCAGATGCTGTATTATGCACCATATTTCCTCCTATAAAATAATTATATGGTGATTACATTGCATAAAACTAAATGCGATGGACAGCGCTGCATATTGGAAAATATACAATAAGAGCGAGAAAGCCTCCATGTAAAAAATCGAAGGTGTGAACAACAATATAGGAAAATGCTGGATCTGTATTGTACACTTACACCATACAGATAAAATACAGGGACAACTCACGTAAATGGGAATGAGGCCTTGTCTAGTAGTCACTCTATAATAGTTTTTATAATCTTCATACTACTCTGTACAACTTAGCTATTAATGTGAAAACCAAACATTCTGAAACTGCGTGTAATTTGTTTTGGATATTGCTAACGAATAAGTCCTTAGATCACAATTACAGGGGAAATATGCGGCTGCGTGACAAATGGCAACACGATAGGGAAATTAGGCAGATGAAAGAAAAGAAAATCTAAGAGATTTATGGAAAAGATAATAAAAAACATTGCACAGATTGGCCGAGATGATCGGGAAGCATAAGTATGGGCTGATAGATAAATAAATGCCTGCAGGGCTTCATCTAAAAAGCATTTTTACCAATCATCCTTGCAGGTTATCAAAAGCCACATATATGGGATGACAAAAAAAAAAAAGAGCATAGGAATGTGCACATACTCATCAAACACAAATTTTATACTGTGGCTTCACAAAATACCGGGAAAAAACAGTGTGACTTATAGAACTAAAGGCCCTTTTACACAAGCCAATTATCGAGCAAACGAGAGTTCACAAAAAGATTGTTCCCAATCATTGCCCTGTGTAAACAGGGCAACGATCAGCCGATGAACGAGCAAACGATCGTTTATCGGCTGATTGTATCGTTTATGTTGCTATAAATATTATCATTGTCGGCTGCACATTTCCCTGTGTAAACGTGCTGCCAACATGATAGAAATGTATGAGGACGAGCGTTCGGCGTAACGAGCTCTCATCCCCATACTAGCTGCTTGTGAAAGGGGGGAACGAGCGTCGATCAACGAGCTGTCTCGTTGATCGGCGCTCATTTACACGTCCCATATCGGGCCGTGTAATTGGACCCTAACGCTCATATTGAATGACTGGTCACATCCTAAAGAATGTTGGCTTTGGCTAAAAGACTACATTCATTGTGAAGTGTACGGGGGTGTCGTATGTGTGTACTACATGTAGTATCCTTAAATAGGGAATTACTTTTCTATATACAGTGAAGGAAATAAGTATTTGATCCCTTGCTGATTTTGTAAGTTTGCCCACTGTCAAAGACATGAACAGTCTAGAATTTTTAGGCTAGATTAATTTTACCAGTGAGAGATAGATTATATAAAAAAAAAAAAAGAAAATCACATAGTCAAAATTATATATATTTATTTGCATTGTGCACAGAGAAATAAGTATTCGATCCCCTACCAACCATTAAGAGTTCAGCCTCCTCCAGACCAGTTACACACTCCAAATCAACTTGGTGCCTGCATTATAGACAGCTCTTACATGGTCACCTGTATAAAAGACTCCTGTCCACAGACTCAATTAATCAGTCTGACTCTAACCTCTACAACATGGGCAAGACCAAAGGATGTCTAAGGATGTCAGGGACAAGATCATAGACCTGAACAAGGCTGGAATGGGCTACAAAACCATAAGTACGACGCTGGGTGAGAAGGAGACAACTGTTAGTGCAATAGTAAGAAAATGGAAGACATACAAAATGACTGTCAATCGACATCGATCTGGGGCTCCATGCAAAATTTCACCTCGTGGGGTATCCTTGATCCTGAAGAAGGTGAGAGCTCAGCCGAAAACTACACGGGGGGAACTTGTTCATGATCTCAAGGCAGCTGGGACCAGTCACCAAGAAAACCATTGGTAACACATAATGCCGTAATGGATTAAAATCCTGCAGTGCCCGCAAGGTCCCCCTGCTCAAGAAGGCACATGTACAGGCCCGTCTGAAGTTTGCAAATGAACATCTGGATGATTCTGAGAGTGATTGGGAGAATGTGCTGTGGTCAGATGAGACTAAAATTTAGCTCTTTGGCATTAAATCAACTCGCCGTGTTTGGAGGAAGAGAAATGCTGCCTATGACCCAAAGAACACCGTCCCCACTGTCAAGCATGTAGGTGGAAACATTATGTTTTGGGGGTGTTTCTCTGCTAAGGGCACAGGACTACTTCACCGCATCAATGGGAGAATGGATGGAGCCATGTACCGTCAAATCCTGAATGACAACCTCCTTCCCTCCACCAGGACATTAACAATGGCTCGTGGCTGGGTCTTCCAGCACGACAATGACCCGAAATATACAGCCAAGGCAACAAAGGAGTGGCTCAAAAAGAAGCATATTAAGGTCATGGAGTGGCCTAGCCAGTCTCCAGACCTTAATTCCATCGAAAACTTATGGAGGGAGCTGAAGATCCGAGTTGCCAAGCGACAGCCTCGAAATCTGAATGATTTACAGATGATCTGCAAAGAGGAGTGGGCCAAAATTCCATCTAACATGTGTGCAAACCTCATCATCAACTACAAAAAACATCTGACTGCTGTGCTTCCCAACAAGGGTTTTGCCACCAAGTATTAAGTCTTGTTTGCCAAAGGGATCAAATACTTATTTCTCTGTGCACAATGCAAATAAATATATATAATTTAGACAATGTGATTTTCTTTTTTTTTTTTTTATATAATCTATCTCTCACTGGTAAAATTAACCTAGCCTAAAAATTCTAGACTGTTCATGTCTTTGACAGTAGGCAAACTTACAAAATCAGCAAGGGATCAAATACTTATTTCCTTCACTGTATCTATGAGAACTGCCCTCCATAATGTCTGTCTCCAAAGATGACACTCATGATATGTAGACCATGCAATTGTCCGGACTTGCTTGAAAAACATCTACTACACAAGGGGTTCATTATTAGTACACAAAGCTGTTAGTTGGGAAGGTTGGCAGGTTCAAGTAGACCTGGATGTTAGATATCAATTCATAACTGGTACCCCTACAGCATCTTGAGGATATATATCCCACATTTCTGCTAGGATGTGTGTACTCTGCCAGGCTGCACTGTTTGTTGGTAACTTCTCAGATGCTACAGAATTGTGTATAAGGGATTGTAAAATACTACAGTTGTTACACTAGGTACATTTTTCAGACTAGAGGAGGTTCCTTTAGCTTTAGATACAACTTTGCATTTTGAAACACTAAGTTGGCAAAAATATAATAATAAGTATCCAGAACGTATTCTCCTGTCACTTCTTAGGCAGAAACTCAAAAATGTATTATATCTTTGGAAACACAAATATTTGCCTGTCCCTTCACTCCATTCATTATAAACTTTGCACTGCTTGATCCACTGTTCTGTATAGAATCTCTGCATCTTCTGGCCCATGAGGCTCTCAACTGTACTAAATCTACAACATACTTTGAATAAGTATGCATACGTGTTTACCCCTTTCACGTAAGTCTGATTTGAGGGTACTATTTATTTAACTGAGTGTACTTGACTATTTAACTTCGTTAGTCGTCCCCCCGTCCCCCGTTGAGCATAATAGCAGTGAGTATTTTTCTGGTATTACTTAACAAAGTTGAAGAACACGTGTTCACTTTTTGAGGAATCTTGGATGAATCTTCCATGCAGAACATTTCCAGTTCTTTGATATCCTAGGCCCATCACTCGTGGACTGATCTTTTTAATACACATTACAGGTTGACTGAGGCCATTGCAAGAGTTTTTTTATTTTTTTGTACCTGCAACCATTTCTGTATGGAGTTTGGTGTGTGTTTGATGTCATTATCTCACCTCACGGTCCAACCAATCCAAAGTTTCAGCCTTCTGGCAGAGGCAGACAGATTTTGGGATTAAATCTCATGATGTTTAGTGGAATTCATTATGTCATTAATTCTCATAGGAGCTCCTTCTCCTGCAGCAAAAAAAGCTCCAAAGCATCAATGATCCACCACCAGCAAAAGTTCTTCCGTGGAATACTTAAAAAAAGCTTCTGGTAATAGAGATGGCACCTGACAGTGGATTTTGAAATGCGAAAACCCCAAGATTAACGTAAATGTTGCAGTTCTGAAACTGTGATATTTAGGTTGGGCTTTGCCTCTCTTACCATTATCCTCTCTGTATGTAGGGGCAGTATGCTCATGTGCCCGCCAATTTTCAACTGTTTCATGCCTTTTAATCTTTTTTTTATTATTATTATGATCCTGATTGTGCTTATCGGTAATTTCAACTGACTTCTGATTTGACACTATATTTTTGAAATAACACACTATTCTTAAAATAACGTAAAACACTTTTGTAGGAATGAGGTTTGATTCATTTGGAACATATGTGTTTTATATGATATTTGTAATGAGACCCCGGTCACTGCGCTTACTTGTGCAGCTGACATCCTTCTTCTTGTCTCACAACATCTACAGTCACTCCATGGTGGCACGGACACAAGCTCTGCTACAGGCATATGTCAGCTGCTTGGTGCTCATTCTGTGGCTCATTAGTCAAACCTATTCATAACTATTCATAACTATCCCACCTTGCCTGAGCAACAAGGTTCTTTGCATCCTGTCCATCTGTGAAGGTGTTTGTTCTTTGCTATTTTGGATTTAACCTGGATTGTTTCCTACCTATGCCTTTGGAACGCTGCCTATTTTCAACTGTATCTATCGTATCATGTTGGATGAACTCTGCCGGCCCTGACCTTGGATTTGTATGACCACACTTCTGTATCGATTCTGGTACATCGCTTCAGAAATACTTTCTGCGGGCCATCAGCGGTTAATATTGAAGACTACTCCGGGGACAATACCTGAAAAATCCCTGCAGGGGTGTTTTAAGGTAAGGATTTCAAAATCCTCTAGTCCCTGCACCCTAGTTTTGCCCTAGCTAAATCCAACAGTGAGATAGTGGGTCCACTTTCATGTCCTTTGGCTTGGCCATGACAATGTTTTTGTCCATTTTTTTTTAGGGGTTGTCCTGGAAGTCCTGGAGATGACTCTATATACATATATTTACACTAAATTTCCATATTTTAACAAGAAACAGTTAAATAAGACTGGATTTACACACAGATTGGGACATTTCACCAATTACCAGGATGTTGGTAATTTATAGGAAGTAGATTCAAGGTCCAAATCTCAATACCTTTACCTATACTGATAGTAGAGTCGCACACGTAATAAGACAAGTAATAGGAAATGTGACAGTTCCTCTCTAAGTGAAGCAGTGTCGCAGTAGTGTTGAGCCTTACCCAGTGGGTCTCTGGTCACTTTTTCTATGAGGTTTTATAATTACTAATACGAACTAATGTAATACATTATAAATGTGTGGGCTGCTCACTTTAAACATTAGATAACGGTATCATGTACAGTTACTCTATAGAAAAATGACAGGCTAAAATCCCTTTTCTGTGCTTTATTGTACAGAGCGTGGTGTAGTTTTAAACGCTGCAGGTCTCCTTTGTTCCATTCCCTCTGGGGTGCGTTTTAAAAGGCAGAATAGAAAATGAGCATCAAGGAAATAAATCCTCTGCACATTACTGCACTCTGAATATGATATGAAGGACCCTATTGTCTCAGCTGTATGCATTTTCTATCAAATATGTACCATGAAAGAAAATAATAGATCTAGATGTAAAAAGAAAAAAATTGTCCAGCTTAACCCATTTACAGCCACACATTTTTTTTTTAAGTAATACTATGCAATCAGCTACAGCTATTCTGTGCAAAGGTTTTAACAAATACTCTGAAAACAGATAATGCATGCCATCCGAATAGCTTGATTTGCTGCCACTGTAATTCTAAAGCCATTTCTAAATGTTTTCAACTCTAATAATTTTGGAGCAATTTGACCCTGTGTACCTGCCAGCGGCTTAGCAGAATGTGAATACGCTTTATTAGCATGATAAAAATCCAAGCAAGGTGCACACTGTACTCTACCAAATAGAAACTTTCACTCAACTTCCCCTGCATAGCAAATTGCGATAGAATAGGCCAAGCAAATTATAATGGAAGATACAAGTATCAGTTGCCTGACCTCTGCTGATTTGGAGGGAGGTAACTGGTACAGTCCGAACACCACACATCTCACACAATCTAGTCCCATGTAAAAAAGTCATATAACGTAGGTGGAAAAAGACCACAGACATCTGGCTCAACTTTAGGCTTCCTAAAGTGAAAGGGCATCAAAGCATAAAAGAGCATTAAAAATACACTCCCCAACATTGAAATTGCAACACCAAGAAGGAAAAATTTTGGAATTGTGGAAATCACAGGATCTATTGACATGTTAATGATATGCAAATGATAAAAAAATGGAAACAAAATAATCCAAACCTCTTGATTTATTGATATATCTAGTATGAGCGTCACGCGCAGAAATACACACACTTACTATCAGTGGGGTTATTAATGGTTGTCTGAGAAATGTTATGTCATGTTGAATGCATTTGGGCATGCAAATCATCAAGATTGGCTGCTGGCAGCTCGAGTTGTAATTGCTGACCAATGATGTCCCAAATGTGCTCGATAGGAGACAAGTCCGGAGACACTGCAGGCCATGGTAGCACTTTTAGGCAACGCAGGCTGCTCACAGTAGCACGAGCAACATGCGGCCTGGTGTTGTCCTGTTAAAAAATGGCTTCTAGGACACTTTGGTGAAATGGCCATACCACTGGTTCCACGACCAAATCAATGTAACGCTCAGCTGTTAGGGGACCTGAAATGAAGACTAGTGGGGTCCAGCTACCGTACATTATGCCATTCCACACCATAATTTCTGGCGTAGAACCAGTATGACATTCCCTTGTGAAGGCCTCTTCATGGCATTCGCCACGTGGTCTCCAGTCCAATCTCCGGCTATCATTTCATCAAAGACAAAAGCCGGACTCAGCGCTGAAGAGGATAGACATCCATTCCAGCCCCCATTGTCGTCTTGTTGTGCACCATTATAGCCTTTGAGAGCGGTGGCGTGTGGTCAATGGAACACCTGTAGCTGAACGTTTTTTACATGCGTTTTTAGTGGCTTTTTTATTTCGTGGCCCAAAGTATGTCCTGTATGTATGCTTTTCTCCTGCTGTTTTTTAAGAGAAGCCTATGTACAAAACACCAGAATAAAATGCTAAACCGAGAGCAAAACTGCACACAACCTACCCCCCTCAAAAAAAAATGTGTATGAAGATTTAACTATATTTTACTGTAGACTTTAAAGTAACAACTGGTCGCAACATTTTTGACTCCCAAAAAACGGGCAAAGCAGTAAACACCAAAAAAAATTGTGAAACGCGGGTAAACATTGTGTGTGAATCTAGCCTTACAATAATCTTTCAAGAAAACATTTAGCAAGTCTGATAAACTTTCCTGCAAGTAGAGCAGATTTCCAATGGTAATAAACTATCATTTTCTTACAAGAGACACACAGATTATTGGCAGGCACTAGTTATTATTTGTATCAGCTAAATTATATGGCCAGCTTTATACTGAACTGTTATTTTATTTACATCTTAAAAGAGGACATCACAAAATGACAAGGCAGATGGAAGATTTAAATGAGCACTAAATGTCTACAGTTTCGAAAAGTAAAGATTCAGAAAAAAATGCTGCTAATATCACTCACAAATATGTCAATATAGTCTGGAGGTGCTCGGCACTGAAGACTCCTCAGGTAAAGTAGTTATCACTGGCACAGATTTCTGATAGCAGGGAACAATAGATTACATTTAACCACACAGCAATTTGGTATCTCTATGGAGTGAAGGATGTAGTGCTGTCAGGAATCACTGGGACTTAATATTTACTCAAATTTTTGTCTGCAGTTCCTGTTGTTTCAGAAGGAATCTAACCTATATGGGCAACAGCATGGATTAATCCTCTGGATAAACAGTGTTGGAGGTGTTCAGAAGATTATCCGCCTCCTCCCGCCATAGAAATAATATGCATGTTTGTGCATAAACTAAAGTAGGGAAATTAGTTTTAGGATCTAATGTCTATGGGCAGCTTCTGGGTAATGCTCTGTTTCCACCACATTCGGCTCATACATTTGACATATATGTTTGTATACAAGAAATAAATATACACATATATACGGTCGAGTCACATTATTATGACCACCCCCTACTTTTGACGTCAGCAGCGCGTAGCCCATGAAGGAAGTGAGGTGTCATGGGTTGGCTTGGTGGGTATATAAGGTGTGCGATAGGCTGTCTGAACACATATCACTCATTGTTGCCATGGGTAAATGCGGCGATTTATCAGAGTTGCAAAAAGGGATGATTATTGGCATTTTGGCCCAGGGTGGCAGTATTTCTCAAACAGCGCAGTTTGTGAACTGTTCGCGTGCTGCTGTGGTGAAAGTTTATCGTAAGTGGACAAATGGCACCATTGGAAGAAACTAATGTGGAAACTGCGGAGCACCACGTGCCATTGATGAGAGAGGTGAGCGTTGGCTACGAAGGTGCGCGAGGGCCGAACAACACGCTACAGTGGAGCAGCTCACCATGAAAATAAACCAGGGGGCTACCAGACGTGTGTCTAAAACAACAGTTCAGTGAACCTTATTGCGTATGGGGCTCCGAATCAGACGGATGGTCAGTGCTCCTATGCTAACAAACTGGCATAGGAAAAAAAGGCTTCAATTTGCATTGCAGTATCGGATTTGGACCACCGATGAGTGGCAAAGGGTTGCCTTCTCAGATAAGTCACGATTTCTGCTTCATCGAATGGTTGGACATTGGCATATCAGGTGAGAAATATCAGAGAAGAAACACCCTGCAACCATTGCTAGCAGAACACAAGCTGGTGGCGGCAGCATTATGGTGTGGGGTAGTTTTTCATGGCATTCTCTGGGCCCACTCATCCATGTGAAAGGCACTCTGAACCACATTGGGTATGAGACCATCGTTGCAGATCACATCCACCCATATCTTTGTTTTCTCTGAGTCAGATGGAATCTTCCAGCAAGACAATGCGACATGTCACACGGCTAGAAATGTCCGACAGTGGTTGGAAGAGCATGACCAAGACTTCCCTGGCCCCCTAATTCGCCAGACTTGAACCCAATTGAGCATCCGTGGGACCACCTCGATCATCTTGTTTGATCTATGGATCCTCCCCACGCACCATCCAGCAAATGTGGGATAAACTGCAGTCAGCATGGCTCCAGATACCTGAGACAACCTACCAGCACCTTATTGAGGTCACTCCCAGCCTGTCCAGCTGCTGTCCGTGCTGCACATGGTGGTTACTCTGGATATTAGCTGGTGGTCATAATAATGTGACTCGACCGTGTACTATGAGTATACTATGTGCAGCCAGTGTATTGTCTTTGATGGACATTTCAGCATAATAGCAAGATCTTAACCCAATAAAGCTTTTGTGGGATGAGCTCCACTGTTAGGTCAGAGAAAAATGCCTGAGGCCGGGTTCACATCTGTGTTCAGGTTTCCGTTGCTCTGCTCCATTATAAGAGCAGAACAAGTGAAATACCGGAAGCATAGTATCCGTTGCATGACAGAAATCATCGACGCCCAACGGAACCTATTGACTTTAAGCGGTTTCGTCGTCTTTCTGACATAGTTTCTGTCATTTAGCCCGACATAATAGCACTATTTTTTCCGACAAAAACAGCAGAATCTGTGACAGAGACCCCTAAGGGCATGGCCAGACGTAGCGGATTTGCTCTGGAAATCCGCAGCGGACCCGTTTCTCCATTGCCTTCCACAGCTTTGTGGTTGGGTTCATTTGCACGTTGCGGACAATTCCGCTGTGGAGCATAGGCTGCGGTGCGGAATTTGGTGTCCGCAGCATACAATGGTTGTTGCGGACGTGTGGCGGACTGGTTGCGGACTCATTGCGGAATTTCTCCATTGACTTCAATGGAGATTCCAAATTCCGCAGTGAAGTCCGCAGATGTAATGTAGATGTTATGTGTGCTGCGGAGCGTATTGTTTTTTTAACATGACATTTCTTCATTCTGGCTGGGCCTATGTGTATTTCTAGGTCTACAGCCAGACTGAGGAAGTCAATGGGGCTCCCGTAATTACGGGTGACTACGTGTGTGCACCCATAATTACGGGTGACTATGTGTGTGCACCCGTAATTACGGGAGCGTTGCTAGGCGACGTCAGTAAATAGTCACTGTCCAGGGTGCTGAAAGAGTTAAGCGATCGGCAGTAACTGTTTCTGCACCCTGGACAGTGACTACTGATCACAATATACAGCAACCTGTAAAAAAAATAGAAGTTCATACTTACCGAGAACTCCCTGCTTCTTCCTCCAGTCCGGCTTCCCAGGATGACGTTTCAGTCTAAGTGACGGCTGCAGCCAATCACAGGCTGCAGCGGTCACATGGACTGCCGCGTCATCCAGGGAGGTCGGGCTGGATGCCGAAAGAGGGACGCGTCACCAAGACAATGGCCGGTATGTATGAAATTCTTTTACTTTCACTAGGGAAAGTGCTGTCCCTTCTCTCTATTGTGCACTGATAGAGAGAAGGGAAGTACTTTCACCTCAATACGCAGCGGCTAGTCCGCATCAATTTAATGATCATTTTGGGCAGATCCGCCACAGAATCTGCAACGCAGATTCTGTGCGGCATTGATGCGGACAGTTGCGGAAGAAATCCGCCACGTCTGGGCATGCCCTAATGGAGCCTCCAATACAGATGTGTACAAAGACAGTTCTACCAATGGAAATAGGTGCAGAAGTTGCCGGTAAACTTTCCCCTAGAATATCTTGAAAAACTGACAGCTGCAAAGCTAGAAAGTTAAAAAATTTTAATTACTGCAAATGGAGAATGTAAAGTTTAATGACTAAAACAATTATATGAAATAAAAATAATGCATTATGACATTGTCAGTATACTGACTATAGACCAAAATGTTACATAGTTACATAGGTTGAACAAAGACACAGATCAATCAAGTTCAACCTTTCCCAATATACTACTCGTCATTCATTGCTTGATCAATTGTAAACCCCAATGCCATTTGTCAATAAACAATCATCTACCCTGTAAGTGTATCTGTATGTATATATATATATATATATATATAACATTTCTGGAATATAGTGCTGAAGTAATGCTACCATCTAATTACCATAACATTAGTTTTAGGCCCCATGCACACGAACGTGTTTTTGTGGCCGCAATTCCCCCGAAAATCCACGGGAGAATTGCGGCCCCATTCTTTTCTATGGGGCCATGCACACGACAGTAGTTTTTGCGGTCCTTGCACGGCCCGGCCCGGGAGCAGAAAGAACGGGCATGTCTTATTACGGCCCATGGGAAACATTTGTGGGTGTATAGCCCTCTTTCAATATGGCGACTAGAGCCTCTGGTAGACAATGCGCATGCGTATAATGACGTATCATGCGATGACTCATACACACAGGTGCTAGGATTACGCAATGCTTAGTCTTCATGTAGTAAGAAAGTGCACAACGCTATCAGCCGATCCAGCGAGGGTAAGATGTTTTTAACGTTATTTTATACACCTGTTTTCTTACACTATCACATGTCATTACACACATGTAGCCCATCTGATTGATTGGCCTTATTACAGTGAATGCACTATTTATACTATGTATATGTAATGTTTTTTAATTTATTTTTCTATTCATGTATTAGCACATACATAGAGGATCCTATTGATATAAAAATTTTGTATACCTGTTGTAGCATTATTGCAAGTTTATTATATGTATGTAATTGGCTTTATGACCCTGTATTGCATATATATGCGTTCTGTGTGTCACTTTATTATGCTTGAGAAAGGCTCGTATTGAGCTGAAACGTTGCACCGTGGAATAAAAGGATCTTCACTTTGAAAATTCGGTAGTGCTGTCTCCATTTCTTCTTTGTCTTATTACGGCCCGGTTCTGCGGTCCGGGCTCATTGAAAACAATGGCCACGGCCATGTGCATGTCCCGCGATTTGCGGGCGGCCTGCGGCTGACAGTCCGCAGCCGGCCGACCCGAAAATCACGGCCGTGCACACGGCTACGGTCGTGTGCATGAGGCCTTAGCCTTAGCCTTGTTCCATGAATACATTGTTCAGACTACCGAAACTACCACTGTATTATAAATGTTATATTTGCTGTAGCGTGCCCAATGCTAGTTCATTTGGGTAACTAGCTAATAGTGCTATACAGTGCTCAAATAAAAGTGCAGAACCATAAAAATAATGCAATAAAGCACTCATAACACTTCAGTACCCAAACTAATCATGCCATACAGTGCAAAAATTACAGCAACACGCATTGCCAAAATAATAATGACATACAGAGCACTACTCATTTTGCTATACAAATTTTTTTCTTTTTCTAATTAGAACTAGGTAGGAAAACATAATATTTTTTTTCTAATCTGTTTTTATTTTTTGATTGTGGATATTTGAATTCCATTTTCTCTACATGATTATGGGGGCCGCCGTGTTGCCTGAACTACAGTTAACAGTATTTAGAGATGTGCTTTAAAACACCCACATAAATCCTAGGAACCTGTGACCTGTGCAGAGGTCATTGTGTAGAGAGTGGGAGAAGGGGAGCTGTGTCCATCACCTATGTCAATTGTGGATCCTGTGTGATCTATATAAAAGGTGTTGATGATAATAACGAGATAATGAGACTGCTGAGAAGTGATCTTTACAGAACAGGAAGTATCTGTCTATTATGAGATGGGTAAAAATGCAGTATATTGTGCGGTATTGGCACCAGGCATGAAGGAAAGCATGGTTCTTTGCGGTATTTTTCTTGCAAAGGCACTCTTTGTTGGTACGACAACGCTCCCTTCATCAGGTCTGTGATACTGTTTGCACGCGCATTTGTAGGGAAAAGAACCGATACCGCACAATATACTGCATTTTTACCCATCTCTTCACTATATATTTGTTTCCTGCAAGGAGGATTCATCCACCGAGGGACCGCAGTCGGTGGCAGCCGGCAAAGACATTGATTATTCCACAAAAATCTCGGTGGAGCGCCGCTGATTCATATCCTCTCCCTTTTTTTTTTCTCATATGTGCTCAGTCTATTATGAGGCTCAGTGGCCAGAATCAAAATTGCCAGTCTTTACGATTATTTTTTATGATAGATAATGATATAGAAAATTTTAAAAAATCCCGAAAAAAAAATCTTAAAAAAGTGGTAACATAAAAACTTGATTTAAACAATAGGCTATTTTCTAATGCCACGTTCCCTTCAAATAAACTATGCTATACAGTGTCTAAATAAAGTATCATGTAGTGCACAAATAATAGTGTCAGAGAGAGAATTAATATTATTGCCATATGGTGCTAACATAGTGCTGCCTTTTTGCACATGTGATAGTATATCAGATAGCGCTCAATTGACCTGGGTATACTGTGCTTGTAACAGAGAGTTAAAACATGCATTGGAAATGCTGTGAGCTGAATGAACCCAGCCGTCTTTCCTCAGCCCCACACAACCAATCTGAATAAGGTCACTTACTTTAAAGTGGTTTTCTGATGTCAGCAAATAATGCTTATTGATTGTATAATACAAAGTTCAGCAATTTTTTAATATACTTTGCGTATTGATTTTTTATGATTTTCCAGATCACCTCTTATAATCATTGAACGGTAAGGGTATGTTCACACGCAGTGTTTTCAGACATAATTTGGGAGTTTTACGCCTCGAATTACGCCTGAAAAAACGGCTCCATTACGCCTACAAACATCTGCCCATTGCTTTCAATGGGTTTTAAGATGTTCTGTTCCCACGAGGTGTTATTTTACGCGACGCTGTCAAAAGACGGCCGCGTCATTAGTGGGGATCTGTGTCCTGTGACCCCCACCATTTGCTAGAACAAAGGGCTCGCTGTGCTCCTCCTCCGCCTTTGCTTTCAGTCCCATCCCATCCCACTCCAGTGAATGGGAATTTCAAACAGGCTTGGGGATCTAGACATCTATAAGTCAGAAATCAATGGGGTATGGAGCTCAGGGGAGACCTGCAGCCCCTTGATTATATTTATTGGGCTCAATTACAATTCAGAAAATGCGCAAAGATGAACTTTCCCATTAACATGTCAAAATGGCAGCAAGAGCTTCTACCCATAGGTCTGGTGTAGAGACAACCGAACCCGGTTTCGGTCCGAACATCGCAAAAAGTTCGGTTCGCAGTGAATCCAAACTTCACCGGGTTCGGCCGAACACGTTTTGACCGAACCCGGGCGGGCAGAAAAAAACATTACAAAAATATTATACTAATCGGCAGCCACTTGTCTCTATGAATCACTGATAGAGAAAAGAGGCTGCTGATTAAAAATAAAATAAAAAGCATTTCATACGTACCCGGTCGTTGTCTTGGTGGCGAGTCCCTCTTCTTCCTCCAGTCCGACCTTCTTTCCTGACGCGGCAGCCTGCGATTGGCTGCAGAGGCCGCTGCAGCCTGCGATTGGCTGCAACGGCAGCCTGCGATCGGCTGCAGCGGCCGTGGCAGCCTGCGATTGGCTGCAGCGGCCGCGGCAGCCTGCGATTGGCTGCAGAGGCCGCGGCAGCCTGCGATTGGCTGCAGAGGCGGTCACGTGACGTGCGTGACCGCCACTACAGCCTGTGATTGGCTGCAGCGGCGACATGGATGAAACGTCATCGCTAGAGGCCGGACAGGAGGAATGTAAGTATTTTTTTATTTTTTTTATTACCGTACATTAAAATTTTATTTTCCGCGCGCCGAGCATGGTACTGTGAAGGTTGCTGAAAGAGTTAGTGCAGCCCATTAACTCTTTCAGCACCCTGGACAGTACCATGCTCGGTGCACGGAAATTACAGGTTCGGTCAGAACTAGTTCGGTCCGAATCGAACTTTTTAGTGAAATTCGGCGAACCAGCCGAACCGAACTTTTCATAAGTTCGCTCATCTCTAGTCTGGTGAGCTGAATAGACGCTGTATATAACAGCGTACAGAGCCCCATTCTGAGTGATAATGGCATCTGTTACTTTGACTCAGAATTCCATGCAGTGCCTGATCTAGCGGAGCTTGGAAAAATAAAAGCTTAAGAAATCGGTGAAGAACTTTGTTTTTGATGGACATCTCGATGTGAAATTGTGTGGCAAATCATCAGCAAACAGAAGAGGCTTGTTCCAAATTAAAGAAATGGAGACCAGTTGCCTTATTAAGTCCGTTACAGAAAAGCTCTAATTTTTCTACTTAATGATGCAGAGCTCCATGAAACCAGGGGTAGACGATTAATTAAATCTCCATGTAGTGACGTAATCCTTTACTTTCCCATAGAAATAGGATTGATCCAACCCCCACTGCCTGTTGGTGGAGAAGTGGGATTCTAAGAAACAGGCAGATGTCGCACCAACCGTGAGACATCTGCCCGTGTACAGCCACCTTTAGGCATAAATTAATAAAATGTTATGCCATGAATGTGGGATGATACTGTCAGTTTCAGAATTTAATTCTTTATGAAATTAAGCCATAGGCCAAGAATTTCATCAAATCTATTAAATACACCCATAAATTGGTGCAAAGACTTCCAGCCTTTAATTTTTAATATCACCCAATATTTTTTTAAATATGACAGCAAGAGCATTATATAAATATTCGGTCTCAAAGTTATACAGTTCATACAGATTTTTTTGACAC